>NC_058081.1:23427356-23595933 GCF_014858855.1 Bufo gargarizans
TAAAATCGCCTTACGAAGATTCGCAACTCAATTCACTAATGTATGAATGCAAAGCCCTTTGCCTCTGTTCTGGGACGTGCCGATATTCGCATGTGCGCTAATAAAATCGCCTTACGAAGATTCGCGCCTCAATCACTTTCTAGGCAATGTGAGTAAGATCTGAGCTGTTGGACCTTTGGGAAACAATCAATTATATGTGTACTGTAATTTTGTGGGGGGGGGGGGGGGAAACAAAAAACGAATATTCGTTTTTACGAATATATAGCACTATATTCGAAATATTTGCGAAATCGCGAAGTTGCGATATTCGCGAAAAAAATTTGCTTTTCGAATATTCGCGCTCAACACTACCCAGCACCCAGGCAGAGGAGAGAGGTCCCGTAACAGAGAATCTGGCTTCATGTCAGCAGAGAATCAGTCTTCATATCATAGCAGAGAATCAGGCTTCACGTCACCCACCACTGTAAGAGTCAATTTTCATAAATTTAGGCCCAGAACCCAGGCAGAGGAGAAAGGTCCCGTAACAGACAATCTGGCTTCATGTCAGCAGAGAATCAGTCTTCATATCATAGCAGAGAATCAGGCTTCACGTCACCCACCACTGCAACAGTCAATTGTCATAAATTTAGGCCCAGCACCCAGGCAGAGGAGAGAGCTCCCGTAACAGAGGATCTGGCTTCATGTCAGCAGAGAATCAGTCTGCATGTCATAGCAGAGAATGAGGCTTCACGTCACCCACCACTGCAACAGTCCATTGGCATATATTTAGGCCTAGCACACAGGCAGAGCAGAGAGGTCCCGTAACAGACAATCTGGCTTCATGTCAGCAGAGAATCAGTCTGCATGTCATAGCAGAGAATGAGGCTTCACGTCACCCACCACTGCAACAGTCCATTGGCATATATTTAGGCCTAGCACACAGGCAGAGCAGAGAGGTCCCGTAACAGACAATCTGGCTTCATGTCAGCAGAGAATCAGTCTGCATGTCATAGCAGAGAATGAGGCTTCACGTCACCCACCACTGCAACAGTCCATTGGCATATATTTAGGCCTAGCACACAGGCAGAGCAGAGAGGTCCCGTAACAGACAATCTGGCTTCATGTCAGCAGAGAATCAGTCTGCATGTCATAGCAGAGAATGAGGCTTCACGTCACCCACCACTGCAACAGTCCATTGGCATATATTTAGGCCTAGCACACAGGCAGAGCAGAGAGGTCCCGTAACAGACAATCTGGCTTCATGTCAGCAGAGAATCAGTCTGCATGTCATAGCAGAGAATGAGGCTTCACGTCACCCACCACTGCAACAGTCCATTGGCATATATTTAGGCCTAGCACACAGGCAGAGCAGAGAGGTCCCGTAACAGACAATCTGGCTTCATGACAGCAGAGAATCAGTCTGCATGTCATAGCAGAGAATGAGGCTTCACGTCAGCCACCACTGCAACAGTCCATTGGCATATATTTAGGCCTAGCACACAGGCAGAGCAGAGAGGTCCCGTAACAGACAATCTGGCTTCATGACAGCAGAGAATCAGTCTGCATGTCATAGCAGAGAATCAGGCTTCACGTCAGCCACCACTGCAACAGTCCATTGTCATAAATTTAGGCCCAGCACCCAGGCAGAGGAGAGAGGTCCCGTAACAGAGAATCTGGCTTCATGTCAGCAGAGAATCAGTCTTCATATCATAGCAGAGAATCAGGCTTCACGTCACCCACCACTGTAAGAGTCAATTTTCATAAATTTAGGCCCAGAACCCAGGCAGAGGAGAAAGGTCCCGTAACAGACAATCTGGCTTCATGTCAGCAGAGAATCAGTCTTCATATCATAGCAGAGAATCAGGCTTCACGTCACCCACCACTGCAACAGTCAATTTTCATAAATTTAGGCCCAGAACCCAGGCAGAGGAGAAAGGTCCCGTAACAGACAATCTGGCTTCATGTCAGCAGAGAATCAGTCTTCATATCATAGCAGAGAATCAGGCTTCACGTCACCCACCACTGCAACAGTCAATTGTCATAAATTTAGGCCCAGCACCCAGGCAGAGGAGAGAGCTCCCGTAACAGAGGATCTGGCTTCATGTCAGCAGAGAATCAGTCTGCATGTCATAGCAGAGAATGAGGCTTCACGTCACCCACCACTGCAACAGTCCATTGGCATATATTTAGGCCTAGCACACAGGCAGAGGAGAGGTTCATTCAACTTTGGGTAGCCTCGCAATATAATGGTAAAATGAAAATAAAAATAGGATTGAATGAGGAAGTGCCCTGGAGTCCAATAATATATGGTTATGGGGAGGTAGTTAATGTCTAATCTGGACAAGGGACGGACAGGTCCTGTGGGATCCATGCCTGGTTCATTTTTATGAACGTCAGCTTGTCCACATTGGCTGTAGACAGGCGGCTGCGTTTGTCTGTAATGACGCCCCCTGCCGTGCTGAATACACGTTCAGACAAAACGCTGGCTGCCGGGCAGGCCAGCACCTCCAAGGCATAAAAGGCTAGCTCTGGCCACGTGGACAATTTAGAGACCCAGAAGTTGAATGGGGCCGAACCATCAGTCAGTACGTGGAGGGGTGTGCACACGTACTGTTCCACCATGTTAGTGAAATGTTGCCTCCTGCTAACACGTTGCGTATCAGGTGGTGGTGCAGTTAGCTGTGGCGTGTTGACAAAAGTTTTCCACATCTCTGCCATGCTAACCCTGCCCTCAGAGGAGCTGGCCGTGACACAGCTGCCTTGGCGACCTCTTGCTCCTCCTCTGCCTTGGCCTTGGGCTTCCACTTGTTCCCCTGTGACATTTGGGAATGCTCTCAGTAGCGTGTCTACCAACGTGCGCTTGTACTCGCGCATCTTCCTATCACGCTCCAGTGCAGGAAGTAAGGTGGGCACATTGTCTTTGTAGCGTGGATCCAGCAGGGTGGCAACCCAGTAGTCCGCACAGGTTAAAATGTGGGCAACTCTGCTGTCGTTGCGCAGGCACTGCAGCATGTAGTCGCTCATGTGTGCCAGGCTGCCCAGGGATAAGGACAAGCTGTCCTCTGTGGGAGGCGTATCGTCATCGTCCTGCCTTTCCCCCCAGCCACGCACCAGTGATGGACCCGAGCTGCGTTGGGTGCCACCCCGCTGTGACCATGCTTCATCCTCATCCTCCTCCACCTCCTCCTCATCCTCGTCCTCCTCGTCCTCCAGTAGTGGGCCCTGGCTGGCCACATTTGTACCTGGCCTCTGCTGTTGCCAAAAACCTCCCTCTGAGTCACTTCGAAGAGACTGGCCTGAAAGTGCTAAAAATGACCCCTCTTCCTCCTCCTCCTCCTCCTCCTCCTGGGCCACCTCCTCTTCCATCATCGCCCTAAGTGTTTTCTCAAGGAGACATAGAAGTGGTATTGTAACGCTGATAACGGTGTCATCGCCACTGGCCATGTTGGTGGAGTACTCGAAACAGCGCAACAGGGCACACAGGTCTCGCATGGAGGCCCAGTCATTGGTGGTGAAGTGGTGCTGTTCTGTAGTGCGACTGACCCGTGCGTGCTGCAGCTGAAACTCCACTATGGCCTGCTGCTGCTCGCACAGTCTGTCCAGCATGTGCAAGGTGGAGTTCCACCTGGTGGGCACGTCGCATATGAGGCGGTGAGCGGGAAGGCCGAAGTTACGCTGTAGCGCAGACAGGCGAGCAGCAGCAGGATGTGAACGCCGGAAGCGCGAACAGACGGCCCGCACTTTATGCAGCAGCTCTGACATGTCGGGGTAGTTGTGAATGAACTTCTGCACCACCAAATTCAGCACATGCGCCAAGCAAGGGATGTGCGTCAAATTGGCTAGTCCCAGAGCTGCAACGAGATTTCGCCCATTATCACACACCACCAGGCCGGGCTTGAGGCTCACCGGCAGCAACCACTCGTCGGTCTGTTGTTCTATACCCCGCCACAACTCCTGTGCGGTGTGGGGCCTGTCCCCCAAACATATGAGTTTCAGAATGGCCTGCTGACGTTTACCCCGGGCTGTGCTGAAGTTGGTGGTGAAGGTGTGTGGCTGACTGGATGAGCAGGTGGAAGAAGAGGAGGAGGAAGCCGAGAAGGAGGAGGTGGCAACAGGAGGCAAAGAATGTTGCCCTGCGATCCTTGGCGGCGGAAGGACGTGCGCCAAACAGCTCTCCGCCTGGGGCCCAGCTGCCACTACATTTACCCAGTGTGCAGTTAGGGAGATATAGCGTCCCTGGCCGTGCTTACTGGTCCACGTATCTGTGGTTAGGTGGACCTTGCTACAGATGGCGTTGCGCAGTGCACACTTGATTTTATCGGATACTTGGTTGTGCAGGGAAGGCACGGCTCTCTTGGAGAAGTAGTGCCGGCTGGGAACAACATACTGTGGGACAGCAAGCGACATGAGCTGTTTGAAGCTGTCTGTGTCCACCAGCCTAAATGACAGCATTTCATAGGCCAGTAGTTTAGAAATGCTGGCATTCAGGGCCAGGGATCGAGGGTGGCTAGGTGGGAATTTACGCTTTCTATCAAATGTTTGTGAGATGGAGAGCTGAACGCTGGCGTGTGACATGGTTGAGACGCTTGGTGACGGAGGTGGTGGTGGTGGTGTTGGTGGTACATCCCCTGTTTGCTGGGCGGCAGGTGCCAACGTTCCTCCAGAGGCGGAGGAAGAGGCCGAGGCGGCAGCAGCAGAAGAGGCCGAGGCGGCAGCAGCAGAATAGGCCGAGGCGGCAGCAGCAGAAGAGGTAGCAGGGGGAGCCTGAGTGACTTCCTTGGTTTTAAGGTGTTTACTCCACTGCAGTTCATGCTTTGCATGCAGGTGCCTGGTCATGCAGGTTGTGCTCAGGTTCAGAACGTTAATGCCTCGCTTCAGGCTCTGATGGCACAGCGTGCAAACCACTCGGGTCTTGTCGTCAGCACATTGTTTGAAGAAGTGCCATGCCAGGGAACTCCTTGAAGCTGCCTTTGGGGTGCTCGGTCCCAGATGGCGGCGGTCAGTAGCAGGCGGAGTCTCTTGGCGGCGGGTGTTCTGCTTTTGCCCACTGCTCCCTCTTTTGCTACGCTGTTGGCTCGGTCTCACCACTGCCTCTTCCTCCGAACTGTGAAAGTCAGTGGCACGACCTTCATTCCATGTGGGGTCTAGGACCTCATCGTCCCCTGCATCGTCTTCCACCCAGTCTTGATCCCTGACCTCCTGTTCAGTCTGCACACTGCAGAAAGACGCAGCAGTTGGCACCTGTGTTTCGTCATCATCAGAGACATGCTGAGGTGGTATTCCCATGTCCTCATCATCAGGAAACATAAGTGGTTGTGCGTCAGTGCATTCTATGTCTTTCACCGCTGGGGAAGGGCTAGGTGGATGCCCTTGGGAAACCCTGCCAGCGGAGTCTTCAAACAGCATAAGAGACTGCTGCATAACTTGAGGCTGAGACAGTTTCCCTGGTATGCATGGGGGTGATGTGACAGACTGATGGGGTTGGTTTTCAGGCGCCATCTGTGCGCTTTCTGCAGAAGACTGGGTGGGAGATAATGTGAACGTGCTGGATCCACTGTCGGCCACCCAATTGACTAATGCCTGTACCTGCTCAGGCCTTACCATCCTTAGAACGGCATTGGGCCCCACCATATATCGCTGTAAATTCTGGCGGCTACTGGGACCTGAGGTAGTTGGTACACTAGGACGTGTGGATGTGGCAGAACGGCCACGTCCTCTCCCAGCACCAGAGGGTCCACTAACACCACCACGACCATGTCCACGTCCGCGTCCCTTACTAGATGTTTTTCTCATTGTTATGGTTCACCACAACAACAAATATATTATTTGGCCCAATGTATTGTATTCAAATTCAGCGGGATATAAATTTGAGGCCTAGTATTTAGGCGCTGGGTGACCGGTATGGATTTAGTGACAGAATTAGACTTGGAAATGCACAGAAGCGTGTGTGTGTGAAGTTATTCTGAATGACCCAATGTGCACCTTGAATATTATATACCCTTTTAGGGATAGATTTCAAATAGCTCTGATATAGCAGAAACCACTAAATTATGAAATTGCTAAATTGGGAATTGTACTTCAACCCAGAACAAAAAATGTGCTTTGACGGACACTAAATATCTTGCCCAGCAACAACAGTACAACGGTGGGTAACGAGAGATTTAGAGGGAATTAAATTTGAGGCCTAGTATTTAGGCGCTGGGTCACCGGTATGGATTTAGTGACAGAATTAGACTTGGAAATGCACAGAAGCGTGTGTGTGAAGTTATTCTGAATGACCCAATGTGCACCTTCAATATTATATACCCTTTTTGGGATAGATTTCAAATAGCTCTGATATAGCAGGAACCACTAAATTATGAAATTGCTAAATTGGGAATTGTACTTCAACCCAGAACAAAAAATGTGCTTTGACGGGCACTAAATAACTTTCCCAGCTACAACAGGACAACGGTAACGAGAGATTTAGAGGGATTTAAATTTGAGGCCTAGTATTTAGGCGCTGGGTGACAGGTATGGGTTTAGTGACAGAATTAGACTTGGAAATACACAGTAGCGGGTGTGTGTGAAGTTATTCTGAATGACCCTATGTGCACCTTCAATATTATATACCCTTTTAGGGATAGATTTCAAATAGCTCTGATATAGCAGAAACCACTAAATTATGAAATTGCTAAATTGGGAATTGTACTTCAACCCAGAACAAAAAATGTGCTTTGACGGACACTAAATATCTTGCCCAGCAACAACAGTACACCGGTGGGTAACGAGAGATTTAGAGGGAATTAAATTTGAGGCCTAGTATTTAGGCGCTGGGTCACCGGTATGGATTTAGTGACAGAATTAGACTTGGAAATACACAGTAGCGGGTGTGTGTGAAGTTATTCTGAATGACCCTATGTGCACCTTCAATATTATATACCCTTTTTGGGATAGATTTCAAATAGCTCTGATATAGCAGGAACCACTAAATTATGAAATTGCTAAATTGGGAATTGTACTTCAACCCAGAACAAAAAATGTGCTTTGACGGGCACTAAATAACTTTCCCAGCTACAACAGGACAACGGTAACGAGAGATTTAGAGGGATTTAAATTTGAGGCCTAGTATTTAGGCGCTGGGTGACAGGTATGGGTTTAGTGACAGAATTAGACTTGGAAATACACAGTAGCGGGTGTGTGTGAAGTTATTCTGAATGACCCTATGTGCACCTTCAATATTATATACCCTTTTTGGGATAGATTTCAAATAGCTCTGATATAGCAGAAACCACTAAATTATGAAATTGCTAAATTGGGAATTGTACTTCAACCCAGAACAAAAAATGTGCTTTGACGGACACTAAATATCTTGCCCAGCAACAACAGTACAGCGGTGGGTAACGAGAGATTTAGAGGGAATTAAATTTGAGGCCTAGTATTTAGGCGCTGGGTCACCGGTATGGATTTAGTGACAGAATTAGACTTGGAAATACACAGTAGCGGGTGTGTGTGAAGTTACTCTGAATGACCCTATGTGCACCTTCAATATTATATACCCTTTTTGGGATAGATTTCAAAGAGCTCTGATATAGCAGGAACCACTAAATTATGAAATTGCTAAATTGGGAATTGTATTTCAACCCAGAACAAGAAATGTGCTTGAACGGACACTAAATAACTCGCCCAGCTACAGCACTAGGGACAGATTTAGCTGGATATAAATTTGAGGCCTAGTATTTAGGCGCTGGGTGACCGGTATGGATTTAGTGACAGAATTAGACTGGGATATGGCCAAAAAATGAACAGACTATTGCTGGTTAAATGCACTTGGTGTGACAGCTTCACCCTGATGTAGGCTTTAGCCAAAAAACAACCACACCATTGAGGGTTAAATGCACTTGGTGACAGGCGCAGCTTGCCCCTGATTTTGTATATGGCCAAAAAATGAACAGACTATTGCTGGTTAAATGCACTTGGTGTGACAGCTTCACCCTGATGTAGGCTTTAGCCAAAAAACAACCACACCATTGAGGGTTAAATGCACTTGGTGACAGGCGCAGCTTGCCCCTGATTTTGTATATGGCCAAAAAATGAACAGACTATTGCTGGTTAAATGCACTTGGTGTGACAGCTTCACCCTGATGTAGGCTTTAGCCAAAAAACAACCACACCATTGAGGGTTAAATGCACTTGGTGACAGGCGCAGCTTGCCCCTGATTTTGTATATGGCCAAAAAATGAACAGACTATTGCTGGTTAAATGCACTTGGTGTCACAGCTTCACCCTGATGTAGGCTTTAGCCAAAAAACAACCACACCATTGAGGGTTAAATGCACTTGGTCGCAGCTTGTGCTGGCGCAGCACAAGACACAAAATGGCCGCCGATCACCCCAGAAAAATGAGACTGACAAACGGTCTGTGCAGCCTAAAAACAGTGAGCAATTGAGGATCAGCAGCTCAATGATCCACAGCTGCAGATCGATCAGTTAATCAAGTCCTTTGGAGGAGTTAATCTGCCTAATCTCGCCCTACTGTCGCAGCCGCAACCTCTCCCTACGCTAATCAGAGCAGAGTGACGGGCGGCGCTATGTGACTCCAGCTTAAATAGAGGCTGGGTCACATGGTGCTCTGGCCAATCACAGCCATGCCAATAGTAGGCATGGCTGTGATGGCCTCTTGGGGCAAGTAGTATGACGCTTGTTGATTGGCTGCTTTGCAGCCTTTCAAAAAGCGCCAAGAAAGCGTCACAAAAGCGCGAAGAAAGCGACGAACACCGAACCCGAACCCGGACTTTTACGAAAATGTCCGGGTTCGGGTCCGTGTCACGGACACCCCAAAATTCGGTACGAACCCGAACTATACAGTTCGGGTTCGCTCATCCCTACTTCTGATGTTCGGATCAGCATGCGTTCCAGTGTGGAACGCACGCCGATATCTGCTCCCACATCCGGGTCTCTCGCTCCACTTACAACTCGGGACGGGTAGGCTCCGTCCCCCAGTCCACCCTTCCTCATGGTCATCCCCCACCAGGAATTCTCCCCTTGTCTCCCTGCTTCCGGGGGTAGATGGGTGTGCGTTCCAGGGTGGAACGCACGTCAAACAAACCCATATACGAAGTAAGCAGGGGTGTCTAGCCCCTAAGAAACAACTGTTCATGTCTATAAGTGGCCATTTATAAATTGTGGGTGCAAAAACTCAGCAGGGTTACCCAGCAACCAAACGGTCACAAGCGCACACCCGCCCTACCACGCAGCGTCAGGTGGGATGAAGAAAGTTATCCTCTGTCCCCACTCATAGGGGGAGGGCTCCTGGGTCCCCGTTAGGTCTGGAAGGGCACTAGTTTCAGTTCTGAGGTCGAAGAGAGCTGGGGGTCTCACCAGGGTAGGCTAGGTCTTTATCGCACTCGATACGCGATCATCTTTCACTAAACGTTCACTGCAATTATCTGTTCTGATCTGTGGTGGCGGCAGGGCCACGTGATATATGTATGTGCTTTCACATTTTATGCTGTTGTCTTCCTGCTCTGCTGGATCGCCCAGGCTCACACCTACCTCTGTCTCCTGGATCGCCCAGGCCTGTCATCCTCCCCAGTTATGTTCTTTTTCCCTTCCGAACTTTATGGATTTGTCCTCCCAGGAACGTATTCTGACCATTTCATTTACATGACATTTGACCAAGGTCAGGTGACCCAAGACATCAGCACAGGTATTAGCCTCTAATCCCAGGTACGTTACCCAGACTGACACAAGCCTTCTCGTAGGCAGCGGTCGTACTACATTTCGGTCACATATAGTTATCCTGGACTATTTATTTCTTTGCAGGTTAAGCATGTCACATGCTTCAGATGTGGAGGACACCTTGTCACTCCCTGAAACGTCCGTCTCAGGCCAGGCTGGCACCATGTCCCTGAGAAGCTGGACGATTCCCAGGCTCATCGCCGAACTCAATAAGAGAGGCATCCCTCACCTGGCCTCCGCCCGCAAAGCAGAGCTATACAAACTGTTGATGACCACCCTGGGTCCGTCAGGCGTCCAGCCGGGGACCACGGACATTCAACAGTCACTGAGGCATCTGCAAGCCACTATTGACTCCCTGGTAGGCATGGTGGCTGACGCTCAGTCCAGGGTGTCGGTACTGCAGTCACGGGCCCTGCACCACCCCCCCCCCCCCCAGGCGTCCCACCCTCCGGCTGAGTCCGTTGTTCCTCAGACGGCCTCGATAGGTACTTCTATTTTCACTCCCCGGATGGCCCCGGCCCAATTTATCCCGGACGGTATTAAAAAGGATATCCTGGCTGGAAAGGACGTGAACCTGGCGTCCATCCTTATCGCCTCACAAGATCTCCCTGAGAACCGGGTCATCAACTGTGGTGACGTCTCCCTCGTCCTGAAGGCCAAGGACGCAAGGCTCAACAGAAAGCTCACCATCCCGGAATTTGTTTTGGCGTTTAGCCTGTTCAGGGATATTGTGTGCTCAGCCCAGCCTAGAAGGAGGGAGGAACTAGATTCATACCTCTACCTGGTCACTAACCTGGGGCATAAATATGGTGGCTCGTCATTTTATGACTATCACCGCTCCTTCTCGGCTAAGGCTGCTGCTGCCCTGGTTCAATTCCAGTTCATCACCAACTGGGCAAATATCGATATGGAGCTGTTTTGCCGCCACTTCGCGGGTCTCAGGGCCCCGTCTTGTTCAGGGTGCCAGTCCATTTTCTATTCCTTGGACTGGTGTCCGAACTCGGTCGATCCCGTCCAGGATAGGTCCCTGCCCGGTCCCTCAGGTCTTCAACTGGGCGCCCCCGGGGTTGACAAACTGGGCAAGAGCCAGTGTACCTGGGTAAGAGCCAGGTCTGCAACAATTTTAACGCAAACGGATGCGGCTTCAATGGTTGCAGGGCGCTCCACATTTGCTCGCTGTGCTTCAGGGCTCACCCTTGTCCCGCCTGTCCCAAGAGGTCTGCGAAACAACTATGACTAACCGACATTGACCTCGATCTCCTTGGCATCCTTCTGCGGGACCTCCCCGACCGGGGGTTCATGCAATTTTTGCTCTCCGGCTTCACATAGGGCTTTCACACGGGCCTCATTGCCCTGCCGCAGACGTCTTGGGAGGGCGGCAACCTGAGGTCTGCTTCTGAGGACCCGGCGGCAGTTGAGGAGTTGCTCCAATCCGAAGTCGACAAGGGTTTCCTCATCGGCCCGCATGAGTCAATACCATTCCCTTCCTGGCGCATTAACCCCATTGGCCTGGTGTCCAAGAAAAATTCTAATAAAAAGCGGTTAATCTACGACCTGTCTGCGCCTCATGCCTCTGCCATCCCCAGCCTCAACTCGCTCATTCCATCCGAGGAGTTCTCCATGCAGTATTCCTCTATAGACGAGGCAATTAAGGACATCGTGAACACCGGCAGAGGTTCCTGGTTGGCGAAGGCGGACATCTCGGACGCCTTCAAGCTCCTTCCCGTTAAACCACATTTATGGGGTTACTACAGGCTTAGATGGGCTGATCGCTATTATTTCGCGAACAGGCTCACGTTTGGTTCGAAGAGTAGCCCATGGTTATTCGACCAATTTGCCAAGGCCCTGCATTGGATCCTCGTCCACCATGGCGGACTACCTACGGTAATCCACTACCTTGATGACTTCTTGATCATCGAGGGTCCACACGGCAGGTCGGGCAACCTGGCTACTCTTCTCCAAATTTTTTCCAGCCTGCAGGTCCTGATAGCCCACGCCAAAACAGAGGGCCCCGCCAATAGGGTGACGTTCCTCGGTGTCACCCTGGATTCCATCCGGATGGAGGCCCGCCTCCCAGAGGAAAAACTGGCGAGTTGCCGTGCGGCAATTTCTCACGCCATGTCCGTGGGCTATCTATCCAGGGTGGAGCTCCAATCCCTGCTGGGGAAATTCTTCTTCGCCTCCAGAATCATGCCCCAGGGCAGGGCATTCACCTCCAGGTTGCTCCAGTTGTTGCCTTCGGCTCCTGACCAGAGCAGCATTGTCCACTTGGACAGAGATGCCAGGGCGGACTTGGCCATGTGGTCCCTGTTCCTTTCTTCCTGGAACGGTATCTCTTTTTTTTGTACCGTCATGGGCACCGTCATACCCCACCATTTTCTCAGACGCTGCAGCATCCCGGGGGTATGCCGCTATTTTTGGGTCCCATTGGATGGCTGGCCAATGGCCCGTAGAGATCCGGTCAGTCTCCGAAAGTCTGAGCTCGTCTTCCCTCCTGGAGCTTTACCCCATTGTGGCGGCGGCTCAGGTGTGGGGTCATCGGTGGGCGAACACACCGGTGATGTTCATCACCGATAACCAGGCGTTGGTGGACATTATCACAAAAGGTCGGGAAAAATCTTTCAGGATCATGTCCCTCCTGCACAGACTGGTTTGGCTCTCTCTCACCCATAACTTCCATGTGTACTGCAGCCACATTCCAGGGGTCGAGAATGTGGCGGCGGATGCCCTGTCTCGATTTAATTTCCCCCTCTTTTTTCAGGTGCTGCCAGGAGCGGACCCCACGGGGTCCCCTCTTCCGGTCTTCCATTCTCTGGTGATGGATTAGAGTCCTTCCTTGCCCACGCCAGGAACTTGGTTCAACATTCACTCTCCTCCAATACCATCAGGAACTACCAAGCCGGCTTCAAGGTTTATGAAGTTTTTTCCAGGTCCCACCCGCAAGGTGGCTTGGATGATGTCTCCTACACCCTGGCTGTCACAACCAGACAGCTGAGAAGCTCTGACAGAGTGT
This sequence comes from Bufo gargarizans, assembly GCF_014858855.1. NCBI lineage: Eukaryota > Metazoa > Chordata > Amphibia > Anura > Bufonidae > Bufo > Bufo gargarizans. The sequence continues at coordinate 23,440,068 of NC_058081.1, forward strand.
CACAACCAGACAGCTGAGAAGCTCTGACAGAGGCCTTTCAGAACCTCCTCCTTGAGTTTCTGTGTTGTGGTATTCAGCTCCTCCTCTCGTTAGCCTCTCTCAGCTGTCATGTGTTGGACTAATTGCTTCCCTTTAAATTCTTCCCCAGAAGGCTTTTCTGGGCGGCTTATACTACTTCCTGGAGTGTGTGTGCACGCTGACTCTGTCCTCCTGTTTGCTTCAAAGCTAAGTGTTGTACCTTTATCTGTTATTTTCTGTTTGCTGGATCCCAGGTGACCCTGACTCCCTCGGTATCTTGTGTAGGGAGCCGGTGGTCGTGTCCCCTCACTATTGTAGGGTGCTCAGGGCTTTATAGTCAAGGTTCGTGGATATGCAAACCTCCACCATTCGGATCTTTGCATAGGCTGAGCAACCAGGGAAAGTGCCAGGTCTTCTGCAGGGGTCTCCCTTGGTTCCTTAGTTTTTGGATCCAGCGAGTCGTTTATACATGTTGCTTTGCCTTGTTTCCTGTACACCGTCCGTGACACTGGCGTTCATAGCCCACTGTCACCGCAATCTCAGGCTGTCATACAACACCATCAAGCTGTACCTAGCCGGGATACAGCACGGCGCCATGCTTCATAATCCAAATGGAGGTTCCATTTTTTCAGTGCAGGCAGTCAAGGTGGCCCTTACGGGAATCCAGACGTGCGGGGATGCCCCTCCCACCCTTAGACAGCCTGTCTCCGGCGAGATGTTTAGGAGATTGTCGTCCGCGCTGGATGAACATCCTTTTGGGCACTCTCCTAGTTTGGTTATTAAGGCAGCCATGTACCTCGGGTTTTATGGGTTCCTTAGACCAGGTGAGTTCACCAGCACCTCTCCTAAACGTCAGGGATTGCAGGTGCGGCAATTGTCCTGGGTCCATGACCATTTTGTCCTCTGGCTCCCATCCACGAAATCCAATCAGCATGGGCCTCCCTCGGAGGTCAGGTTCTTCAAAACTTCTAACGATTGGTGCCCGGTCATAGTCCTCCGTCAATTGGTAGCTCTGCTACAAGATACCCCCCTAGAAGGCCCGCTGCTACCTTGGCATGGGAGTTCCTGACTTCAATCCAGTTCGTATCCCACATCAGAACGCTAGCTTCAGGTCCCGGTTACAACCCGCTGGCCATCACTGGGCACTCGCTCCGAATCGGGGCCGCGTCCTCAGCATCAAAAAATGGGGTCCCGGCGCATGTGATCAAATGCATGGGTCGCTGGCGTTCTTCTTGCTTCACGAGGTACATCCCGAACCCGAACGTGGAGATTTCCCAGGCTTTCTGTAACCTCGTTCTCTGAGAGGAATTAAATGTTTTGGACACTACTCTGCTCTCCTCGTCTATTTTTGCCCACTGCTAGGCTTACCCTCGCTCCTGGCTCCCGGCACAACACAGCGAGCTTAGGTCAGGGGTAAGCGCTTCCCCTCATCTGTAGCCCTTAGCCTCTGCCATAAGTGGAAGGCTGAAAAGTCAGCCTGAATTTGTGGGAGGGGCATCTTACCTTCTTAAGCTCCAGCCCCCAGCTCCTCAGGGCGCTTCTGTTCATACCCACCCACCCCCCCTGTTTCTCAACACTCCCTTTAGGGTACGCCCACTGCTAGGCTTACCCTCGCTCCTGGCTCCCGACACAACACAGCCAGCTTAGGTCAGGGGTAAGCGCTTCCCTTCATCTGTAGCCCTAAGCTTCTCCCATAAATGATAATTTAATGTGGAATAAAATGGATGCTAAAGGACCTGGACACTTTAAAATAAGACTAAAATTATCAATATAGTAAAATAAATTCCCCAGATTAACTATATAATTATAATCACAGGACCGGATAAGCTAGTCCCTAGAGGTAACATACGCATTGAACCTGATAAACTGTGATAGTGTCAGTATGGTGATGACTGCAAAAAGTGAAAAAGAATATAAAGTGAAGTGATGTATAAAATGAGTAGGATAACTCAATGTAAGGCTACAATAGGGGCACTATAGTCAGAATGTAATAAAATTGGGGAGTTGAATGTCAAGGCATGGGAAGAGAAAAAAATAAAAATTAAATGTAAAATTTGGATGTACCAGCAGATGGTGGCAGAGTTAGTTTCCCTGGAGAGGAACCTTCTAATTCCATTCCAGCCTTCTCTAGAGAGGGAGGGGTTTAGTGAGTGAGCGAGTCTAGCTTACCCCCTGCTAGGAGAGGAAGCGGGCCCTCGTCCCTGCTGGACAGGCCCTGCCTGTGAGTTTTAAATGGTTGCAGATCCCCTCCTGGGATTGCATTGCCTAAAGCCAAGCTAAGTAAGCTTGAAGCCAGGAAGAAGTTTTCCTAGGATTACAGTGAGTCAGACTACAAAAGCTAAATTCCAGCAGAAGAGGTAAAGTTCCTATTTAATCTAGCTGACATAGAAGAGCTGAGAGACCAAGATAAAGTTTTGTAAGATTGTACCTTAAGTTTATGCAAAGTAAAGCTGTGTTCAATGGTAATAAAAGTCTGGACTCAATTATTCCTTCATCATCCAAGTTAATCAACCCTTTTATCACTGCTGTGGGCAACCACGTCTGGGCTCCAAGTATATTCAGGTAGGAACACTGTGACACGTGCATCAAACACCTTCAGGGAGATTGTAGGCAACCCTTAAATCGCTCTGGCATTTCTACACCTGGATACCAACACCACTATACTTAAAGGGGACTACATGTACTCGATGCTTAAATGCAACTGGCGTCACAACAACTTGCTCTTTCAGAGGGACATAGTCCTAGTCCGCTGCAGATCTGCGGCAATGTATGTTGAGTCTAGTTTCAATTTACATCATATGTTGAAAATATTGTATCCTGAGGCCATTGTATCTTGAGGGATCACTGTATATATGTGCAACATGTGTCTTACAATTCAGAGGGTAGCATTTTAAATCCTAGTGAAAACATGAAATACTAGTTCGATATCTGTTTCAGGGCATCTCCAGAGAGTTCCGTTTTTTTTGGGGGAAAAATAGCAATACTCGTGTGTAACGTATGTCTTACAACTAGAGAGGGTAGCTTTGAACTCTGAGTGATAATGTGAAATACTAGTCCAAATTTTTTTTTTTTGTGTGCAAAATATAGCAACACAAGTGTGCTATATGTCTTTTAGCCCTTTCGCTACCAGCGGCGCTGGAGCAATGTTTAAACATGGTGCCATGGCTGGCCGGTCATTACAGCCTTTAGATGTTGTGATCAAGTGTGATCGCAGGATCTAAAAGGTGAAAAACCCAGAAGCACGCCTAAATTCTAATAGGCTGGTTTTCTCTCAAGAGACCCAGCATATTAGAGCTGCAATTCTTATGTTGGCCAGCAGGTGGAAGGCCAATATAAGAAATCTGCAATTCACATATTACTATACTGCTATTTGCGGTATGGTAATATCGAATAAAAAAAAAAGAAAGAAAGTAGTGAACATGTTAGCCTCCCAGAGTGATTACAGAAACATAAAAAAAGAACCCACCCTGACATAGCACATTTTGATAAAAGTTGCAGAGAGGGAGAGGACTCTGTTGGGCAGGATCTGGAATCTGGATCGTGGTGCCAGAATGGATGAGGAGAAGGCAATGTAGGGCCAAAACCTCCCAAAGAACTGGCAGGACCAGATCTGCTTAAATATTGTGGTGAGCTCAGAAACTGGTGATGCCCCTAACACTGTGGGAACAGGCGCAAAATGTGCGAGCTTTGTGCGAGCAACTCTCATTTAGCATTTTTTTCTCCACAAGGCCAGCACACAAAACCACAGCCGAGTGCAAGATCTGCAGGACTAAAATAAGCCGTGGGCACTCAAACATACATAGGTATCAGAGCTCTCTTGCAGCACATGAGGCGGCATCACTGGATGATCCAAGTACAACTGGCTAGCTTATTCCTACTTACAGCAACAGAACAGTCTACAGCTACCTCACTTTATCCCCGATGGTCTAACTCGCTGGAACTCAGCATTGCACATGCTCGAGCATCTGTACGAGCAGCAGAAAGCCGTGAATGATTTTGTCATGTATCAGACTGCCTCAGCATGTGTTGTTCCCAGGTCAGGCAGTGGCAGCTCATGCTGTTCATGCTTCAGTTGTCCCTCATTCCTTCATATTTATCTTAGAACAGGTGCTCATGCAGCAGGGGGTGACGGAGGAAGAAGAACAGCTAATATATCTTGCTGTCCGCCTTGTAGTTTTTGGGGACCCACAAGGAGAAACTCTCATGGAGGAGGTTGATCATGACGATGGCACCAGCCACAACACTCAATCATCTCAGTGGGGGCAGAGCCGGAACGAACTGGCTCCTCAGGCACGCTGGCCAGAATGGTGACCTGTATACTCACAGGTGAGGGCACAGGGGCAGTTCCTGGGCTATGCCAACTAAGTGTGGTGTCAGAGCAACCCACCGACTCCTGGCTGTGTGTATCTGTTGTAACTTGAGATGATTGTGAAGAGCGAGTCAACTATTCCAGTACAGCCGGATTGTTGGTCAAAACACGAAGGCAGGATGACAGTGGCAACCACTGCCCATTCCTTTGGCGGTCCCAGGGAAGTGTCTGTTGGCCATAGTGTAAAACAACTGTATCGCTAACAGAACGGATTAACTCTGGATGTCGGTGCACTGCACAGTGATGCACACAGCAATATGTTGCACCTGCCTTTAAAGGGGTTCTGCAGTTTTTTGGATAGATCATCAGCATCTGATCGCACGCAGCCACCATTTTAGTTAAGCTTATATGTTACCATGAAGGGGACTGGTCAATCGGGAGCTCGCTCATCTGTTCACGGCTTTGGTTACTTTACTCTTTGGCCTCATGCACACGGCCGTCCGTTTTTTGCAGTCCGCAAACCGCGGATCCGCAAAAAATGGAAGCCGTCCGTGTTGCCTTCCGCAATTTGCGTAACGGAACTGGCGCCAGCAATTTAAATGCCTATTCTTGTCCGCAAAGAGCGGACAAGAATAGGACATGTTAAATGTTTTTTTAACGGGGCAGCGGAACGGAGCCACGGGTGCGGACCCAAACAACTTTTGTACGTATACATTTTATCATCGCTTAGTAAACTTTTTATGCACCTAAAGCCTCATTCACACATCCGTGTCCGTACTCACATCCGTGAAGAGGTGGTCAGTGATGCCTCCGTGAAGATGTCTGAAGGATCCGTGTTTGGTCTGTGTTAGAGATGAGCGAATTTCTTAGAATTACTTCGTCACAAAGCACATTTTTTTGTAAGTAGCGGGTTCAATGACAGGGAGCTGCGATAGCGCCGCCCCCATCATTGTACCCCCCCTTCCCCTGTCATTGTACCCCTCAGATGTCACGTTTATACATAATTGCTGCATGTGCGTGTAATTTCACACAGTTTTTAACAATAAAAAAAAGTATTAGATCAAACTTACCGCCTCCATTTGCTTGTGACGGGCCTGCCGCCGCCATCTTACTTAAAGATCTCGTCAGAAATCTCATGCGGCGCGCGATTATGTAATTACGCCGGCTGGCGTGATGATGTAATCTCGCTCTGCATGGGATTTCTGCCGAGATCTTCAAGCAAGATGGAGGCTGGCTGGCTGTCGCGAGCAAATGGAGGCGGTAAGTTTATTGATTTTTAGTTTTTTTTTAGACAATTTCAGGTTGAATCGATTCACTGACACGAAGCAAGGAAATTCGGATTCTAGTCGAATCGAATTTATCCTGAAATGCCTGCTGGCAAAGTCTGTGTCCGTAAAAACCACGGATGCAACACGAATACTATCCATGTTTCATGGAAAAAAACTGACACACAGACTAGTGATGTGCGAATCGAATCCCAAAGTGGAATTCGATTCGCACATCACTAGTCTGTGTGTCAGTTTTTTTCCATGAAACACGGATAGTATTCGTGTTGCATCCGTGGTTTTTACGGACACAGACTATAATGGGCGTGAGGGATCCATGACAAAATACAGCAGGCATCCGTGCTAAAAACACTGATGTGTGAATACACACACTAAGGCTACATGCACACAACCGTATGTGTTTTGCCATCTGATTTTTTTTGCGGATCCGTAGTAACAATGTCTAAAAAGGACAAGAATAGGACATGTTTTTTTTTTTTTTTTGCGTGGCTACGGAACGGACATACGGATGCGAATAGCACACGGTGTGCTGTCCGCATTTTTTGCGGACCCATTGGAATGAATGGGTCTGCATCCTTTCCTAAAAAAAAAAAACGGAACGGACACGGAAACAAAATACGTTCGTGTGCATGAGGCCTTAAATGAAGGGGGGACGTGTGCTGGAGAACAGGTACAGCACACGTACATGGAACATTGACATGTTGTTGTGGAAATTTTATTAGGATGTGTTTCTAATATATTGTGTATTGTCATCATGTCTCTCAGTGTCAGGGTAAACCATTGGAGTGGATATCCTCCTGTGTATGTCTGGTCACAGCTGCTGGGCGCAGAGGTCTCCGTCAGCGAATGGTCCATGTGCTAAGCACTGGGCTGTGGCCCGGGGGAGACTGATGTGTTCAGCAGAGCAGTGTTTTGTTGGCTGATGTATGGACGCCGGCTAGGGCCCCCGTGCAAGACGCAGATTTATTGGCTTGGCGTGGATGCATTTGTTAAGAGAACAATATATGAAAGGAACGTGCGTTTGTTGTCTCTAGTGCGCCTGATCAGCCGCTGGACATAATTATGTTGTCCTGTAAATAAACATGCATGAGGATCATAGTAACTTTATCTGGCATTGATCACTGAGCAAGGCTGGATAAAGTTCGCTCCAGTGGTAACGTTAGATTATTGTATACATGTGTTTGTTAGCTGGCTAGGTTATTCTAAATGATGGTGTCTTGTCTTCATATGTCATCACTTCCTGTATGTCATCACTTCCTGTATGTCATCACTTCCTGTATCCTTGTCTTGGGCCAGCCCATTTTATACCTTTTGTTAGTAAATAAAGGCAGACTGGGCAAGGAGGAGGAGGAGGAGTGCTCAGCAAGAATTCAATCAAGATGGTAACACCTGGGTCTGTCTCTTACTGCAGCTGAGGAAAAATGGATTTACCTTTTTCCTTACACAAACTTTGATGCGAGCTGATTACAACTATTAATTTGTCTACAACAGATGGCGAGCTAAATAATTTTTTTCCCCTGTTATCAGCAGAACTTAAAGGAGACACAATTTAATTTTCAAAAAGCAAAAAAGGCCGGCATAAGGTAATATCCTTTTCCTTACTCTCATTTTTGAGAAGTTTTGCTCTTTGTGAACTGAAATCTGTGTACTCCAATCTGCTGGTATCAGAATTTTTTTTTATCTATTTAAACAACCTATGTGGTTGTTTTCTTCTGCGTCAAGGGGGTGTAAGGAGTAAGGTAAGTGTTTTTCCATTGTGTAGTTTTTGATGGATCTGAGTTGATTGTATGCTGAGCAGTACAGGGCATTGTGTTTTCTTGTAACTTCTTAACTTTTATATTACTGTGATTTTGTAAGAGGCGATTTTATAGAGGTTTATAGAGGCAGCAATTGGTTTTAGTGTTTGTACATTAGAGACAGCATTCAGAGAGTATTTTTATATTGTTAGCCTGTAAATCACCCACAGAGTGGAGGTTTTGCTCTGGTTTCAGGGGGTAGGGAACATAGGGAAATATAAAAACTGTTTTTTATTGCTGGATATTGTAGACACTATCTTGATTTTCTTTGTGTGACGACCATGTGCTTGTCGGCCATCTTTAAGTTTGTCGGCCGTCTTAGTTAGTTTGCTATGGAAAGCGATTTGATTGTTTTTGCCTGAAATGTTAGTTTTGTCGAATAGTTATCTTGTCTTTTTGTAACCTTTCTATGTACAGTTTGATTTTGTTTTGATACGTTCTGTGCTGGATATCGGTTGAGTGTTCGGTTATGGTATAGCGCAGTGACCAGTCTGATACAGGAACCATTGTGTGAGCATTAGTGGCAGTTTAGCGGTGAAATCGTCCTATAGTTGATGATTCTGCTTAATGTTTGTATATCTGTGGCTGTTACACTGAATTGTAGACTTGTTTGGCATAATTAATACGGGTATTACAGTGTAGAAAGGTTCCCTTTCGTCCTAACCAGCAGCACAAGTGGGGTATTTGCCCCTGTGAAACTGGTCAGGACAGGCAGAATTTTTAATGAACAAAAATTTTTGCCTAAGTATCCTAATTAGTAATTAACTAATTAAGCCCCTACCCCATATAACCCGGCCCCAACTGGACGGGGTTGCTTTTTTATTGTCCTGTGGACTCCAGGACAGGCTAGACTCCTTACTGGAGTCTCCCATTGTTAGCCATAGAATTATAATATGGTTATTATAATCTTTAATTCTGCCTTTTTCTTTTTCCTAGGTATCCTGACCTGCCCTCTCCTACCTGTGGGAGCGTGCCTCCGGTGGATCACTTCGGAGCCCATCTGTTACAGTCATATCAGATGCAGGGGGGAGATGGCGGCGGTTTGGCTTCCTGCCTCCCTCCTCGTGTGCCGCTGAAGCAGTCGCTTCGCTCCTCCGGCATCTCGCGAGTACCGGAAGTGCGTCATTGTCGTCACTTCCGGTCTGTGTTCAGCGCTTTCCATGTTCAAAATACACCTTAAGTTCGTGCCTCAGTTTTGCTGGGGCACCTAAAGGGGGGAATTAGGAAGGTTATGTTATATTTATTAAAATTGTACCTTTTAACCCGGGAATCCACCCCCTGGGTGGGGGAGTGACTGTAAGCTCCTCCCCCTTGTGCTATTTAAGGCACCTGTGTGAGGCAGGTCAATGTTGCTCTCAGTTTTCTGAGCTCAACTGACTTCTGCTGTTGGTTACTCCTGCGCTCAGGAAGTTTTCCTTGAAGTCACCTTGCTTTCTTCTAAGATGGCATCGCCACCTCACGGTAAGGTACTGCTCTCCCTTTTTTGTACCGTTTTGGGTACAAATTCTTATTCTGTTGTCTGTGTCTTAGGCAAATCCACCCAGAAGCAGAAGCATCTCGCCTGCTCCAGCTGCAGCACCCCATTACCGGATTCATACGAATTCCACCGATGCCCAGGCTGCCGTCCCAGACCAGCGGACCCAGAACCAACGGTGGTGGATATGTTCTCATGGATGAAACCGTTCATGGATACGTCTATTGCCGAGATCAAGGGAGCAGTCTCTAACAAGAGGCCCAGACAGGCTTCTCCTGGTCCTGTTCCCATGTCTGAAGACGTCGTCTCCATTGAGGACAATTCTTCCTCTGAGGAAGAAGGTTCGGCCTTCCTCTTTCCGGCCGAAAAAACGCAAAGACTGTTACGCTCCATCAGGTCGAGGGACCATGATGTTGAGCAAGGGGAAGCTCCACAGTCCACCTCTAGGGGGCCAAGGGCCTTTAAAGTGGACGAGTCTTTAAAGAAATGAATGGCAACCGAGTGGAAACACCCGGAGAAGGGGCCAGTGTTAACAAAGAGATTTAAACTAATGTTCCCTCTTCAGGATGCAGATTCCTTAGTTTGGGTTCCACCTCCAAAGGTGGATATGGCCATATCGAAGCTCTCCAAGAGAACCCTAGTCCCCTTAGACGACGGCAGCAACCTAAAGGACCCCCTAGACAGACGAGCAGAGTGCACGCTTAGACGCAACTACTCGGCTGCCTCCGCCTCTGCCTCGGTTGCTATAGCGTGCTCTGAGGTATCGGGATTTATCCGTGCACACACTCTCAGAATCCAATCAGACTTGGATTCTGGGGTTGCCCGGGACGACATCCTTGACCAATTCGCGATTTCCTAACAGATTCCTCCCAACAACAATTAAAATTAGCGGCCAAGTCTATGGCGCTTTCCTCAGCCAGTAGGCACCCACTCTGGTTAAAACCATGGGCGGCGGACAACACGTCCAAATTTAACCTTTGCTCCCTTCCGTATGAACCAGGTAGATTATTCGGTTCTGAGTTAGATTCTCTCATGGAGAACCTAGCGGACAAGAAGGGTAAATCCCTCCCCCAGCAGTCCTTTCGGGGTCGAGGAAGGGGTAGAGGAGGAGGAAGATTTCAGGGGGGAGACAGAACCCAGAGGCGTTCTGAAAGTAGTAAGAGAGGTAGGGGTCGCGGTCGTGGAAACCGCAGGGCTGATCTATGACTCTCCACAGCCCGTCAATCCCCCTCCCCCTCCCCCTCCCCCCGATGTCCCAGAGGAAGGACCAGTTTTCAGTTCCCCAGTCGGTGGATGTTTGAGTCTATTCAAAAAATTTTGGATGCAAAAAATTCCAGACCCTTGGGTGCTACAAGTGATAGCGTCAGGGTACACAATAGATTTAATTTCCCTTCCTCGGGACAAGTTCGTCCTAACAAGGACTTTAGCACCCGACAAACAGTTAATCCTGGAAGACTCGGTTCTCCAGTATATACAGAAAGGAGCATTAGAGGAGGTTACTCCTCGCGAATGGTGGCAGGGGGTTTATTCTCCCATCTTTCTGGTACCAAAACCATCAGGAGACTGGCGGATGATCATCGATTTACGTTACTTAAATCGCTTCATCAGGAAGAAGCGTTTCCGGATGGAAACCATTCGCTCTGTATTAAACATCCTGAACCCAGGAGATATGATGGTAACCATAGACCTGAAGGATGCTTACCTTCATGTTCCCATCTGCCCGGCACACAGGAAATATCTCAGAGTTGCTGTGGCCTTGCAAGGGGTAGTGAAGCACTACCAGTTTGCTGTATTGCCCTTCGGCATATCCTCAGCTCCGCACACCTTCACAAAGGTAGTGGCTCCCGTGGTCGCCCATTTAAGACTTCTTGGGCTAAAGGTCGTACTGTACCTGGACGATTGGCTTTTAACCACCTCCGGACCGCCTAACGCAGATGTGCGGTCCGGAGGTGGCAGCGCTGCGCAGAGTCACGCATATACGCGTCATCTCGCGAGACGCGAGATGACGCGAGTATGCGCCCGCGCGTGCGCACTTCGCGCCGGCATTTCGTTAAGGACCATTTCGTCAGCAACCTGCCAGCCAATGATCGTGGCTGGCAGGTTGCTGATTTTTAAAAAATCCAATCAAAGTGCCAGATAGCAGATCATATTTGTAAATATGATCTGTTATATGGCTGCCTGCTCCTCTGCTGGTTCTTTTCGTCGGTTGGATCCAGCAGAGGAGCAGGCTTCACAGTGAGTACACCAAACATCACACTTAGCCCCAGATCACCCCCCTGAACCCCAATTAACCCTTTGATCACCACTTTGATCACCCCTGTCAATCACAAGTGAAAAGAAAAAAGTGATCAGTGCAAACTGTCACTTTTTTTTTTCACTGTTATTGACCGTTAGGTTTTAGGTATAGTTTAGGTCCCTTGGTTAGGTAGTTAGCGATCAGTTAGCGCCCAGCCCACCGCACCGCAGTCCGTTATTCGCTGATTAGCGTATCGCTAATCAGCATTTGTACTTTTATAGTATCTGGAAGTGATCAAAACTGATCACGGTCAGATCTATAATAGTACTAGTGTCACTTTAGCTCGCCCTCCACCCAAAACGCAGTGTTTGCCCGATCAGGCCTGATCGGTCGCCCACACGTGCGTTCGCCCACACCCGCCCCACCGCAGTGACAAAAAAATCATTTTTTTTGATCGCTGCACATTCAATTTACACGCACTGCGGCGATAAAAAAATCAGTTTTGATATTTTTTATCAACCGCAGCGGCCTCCGGTACTTCGCTAGGCTCCCCTTTGTAAGACAGGCTTGCTTTTTTTTTCTTGGGTAGTCTCAGGGAATACCCCTAAATTTAGTTGCCCACATGTCTAACAGGGGGTATTCTTCTGAAGAGGCCTACAGGCTTCTGACCCAGTCGGATGAGGAGTGGGAACCCTCATCTGATGAATCCAGCGGGTCAGAATACGAACCTGTAGAAAGCAGTGGCTCTCTGACCCAAAGTTCGGACGAGGAGGCTGAGGTCCCTGATAGAACCAGGCGTACCCGGCCCCGTGTCGCTAGACCGCAGGTTGCGCAGGATCCGCTTCAAGAGCAGCAGAGTGGGGCTGGTGCTGTCGGATTACGTGGTGAGGCATACACCAGCAGCCCAGCCCTTCCTGGACCTAGTACCAGCACTGCCGTACAACCTGGTGAAGTAGCGAGCACCAGAAGGGCAGTTGAAGCTGGTACGGTGGCACGTGCAGTAGTGACCCCGTCGCAGCCACCGCAAAGACGTGCCCGTAGAGCCCCTAGAATCCCAGAGGTGCTGGCAAACCCTGATTGGCAGTCCCCAACTTCAGCCGCACCCGTAGTTTTCCCTTTCACCGCCCAGTCTGGAGTTCGGGTTGAGACGGCTCAGATCGGTTCGGCCCTGGGATTTTTTGAGCTGTTCTTGACTGCGGAGCTTTTAGACTTAGTTGTGGCAGAAACAAATCGGTATGCCACACAATTTATAACCGCTAACCCGGGAAGCTATTATGCCCAGCCTTTCCGGTGGAAACCAGTCCAAGTTTCCGAAATTAAAACTTTTCTGGGCCTCCTCCTCAACATGGGCCTGACAAAAAAACATGAATTGCGGTCATATTGGTCCACGAACCCGATTCATCACATGCCCATGTTCTCTGCTGCTATGTCCAGGACACGATTTGAGGTCATCCTGCGTTTCCTGCACTTTAGTGACAACACCGCCTCCCGTCCCAGGGGCCACCCTGCTTTTGACCGGCTCCACAAAATTCGGCCCCTCATAGACCATTTCAACCTGAAATTTGCAGATATTTATACCCCAGAGCAAAACATCTGCGTAGACGAGTCCCTGATACATTTTACCGGGCGCCTTGGCTTCAAACAATACATCCCAAGCAAGCGCGCCCGGTATGGGGTCAAATTGTATAAGCTCTGTGAAAGGGCCACAGGCTATACCCACAAATTTCGTGTCTATGAGGGAAAAGATCAGACCCTGGAGCCGGTCGGTTGCCCTGACTACCTGGGGAGCAGTGGGAAGACAGTTTGGGACTTGGTGTCACCCTTATTCGGCAAGGGGTACCATCTTTATGTGGACAATTTTTACACAAGTGTGGCCCTCTTTAGGCATTTGTTTCTAGAACGGATTGGCGCCTGTGGTACCGCGCGAACTAGTCGCGCGGGCTTCCCCCAACGGCTCGTTAGCACCCGTCTTGCAAGGGGGCAGAGGGCCGCACTGTGTAACGAAGAACTGCTCGCGGTGAAATGGAGAGACAAGCGTGACGTTTACATGCTCTCCTCCATTCACGCAGACACGACAATACAAATTGAGCGAGCAACCCGTGTCATTGAAAAGCCCCTCTCAGTCCACGACTATAACCTCCACATGGGAGGGGTCGACTTCAATGACCAGATGTTGTCTCCGTATTTAGTTTCCCGACGCACCAGACGCTGGTATAAGAAGGTGTCTGTATATTTAATTCAATTGGCTCTGTACAATAGTTTTGTTCTCTACAGTAAGGCTGGGAGAACTGGATCCTTCCTCAAATTTCAGGAAGAGATCATCGAGAACCTCCTGTATCCAGGAGGTTCCGTGGCCCCAACCACCAGTGTAGTTAGCCGTCTACACGAGCGACATTTCCCCAATGTCGTTCCTGGTACCTCAACCCAACCGTCACCCCGAAAAAGATGTCGTGTCTGTAGCAGGAGTGGAATAAGGCGTGACACCCGCTATTTCTGTCCTGACTGTCCGGACCACCCTGCCCTATGCTTTGGAGAGTGTTTCCGGAAGTACCACTCACAGGTACACTATTAGCATAGGGATCATCTCACCAGGACAGGCACACAGGGCTATTAGGGCCCATTCACTCACTGCTGCTGCAAACGTCTCCTTTCACATGGGACAAAGTGCATAACGCACTTCGCCACATCTTTGGGCGATTTGCGCTTTGCACATTGACCCATGGGGAAGGAGAGGTTTGTTCTATAAAGGTAAAAAAACAAAAAAAAAAACAAAAAAAAAAACAGGTAAGCAAACAGGTTAATGTTTAGTTCCAAAAGTTAAAGTTACATGTTCTGTTCCAAAGTTAATAAAATTATTGCGTTGTGGCCTGTTTTTTTTTTTTTTTTTTTTTTTGTCTTTTTACCTTCCAGGTGGACCAACCGATCTACTAGCTGCAGCACCGATGTGCATTCTGACAGAAGCATTGCGCTGCTGTCAGATTACACGCAAGTCGGTGTATGCGGCGCTGCAAGACGGGATTTTCTCCTCTGCAGTGACAGATACGTTTGCCGAGGCATACGAGCTGAGGAGGAGGCGGCGTTCCTATGCTTTGGCAAGCACTTTGTATGTATATATATATAAAAAAAAAAATCCCGGCAATGATTTATTCATCCACATCGATTGATGCGAATGGAGAAATCTGGTTTGCCAGGGCATACGAGCTAAGTGGGTATGGATGTAGGGCGGAGCTCCTATGTCCTGGCAGACGCCTTTCCCCTCCATTTTTTTTTTTTGGCAGAGATTTTTTCATCCACATTGATCGATGCGAATGAAGAAATCTGTGCCGTTCATTTTTTTCTTTCAGCCCAGAGGCTGAACGGAAAAAAAAATCTCATTACCTGTATGCTCAATATAAGGAGAATAGCAGAAACTCCTAATGCTGGCCATACATGTAATGACTGCGGAGACCCTCAAATGCCAGGGCAGTACAAACACCCCACAACTGACCCCATTTTGGAAAGAAGACACCCCAAGGTATTTGCTGAGGGGCATATTGAGTCCATGAAAGATTGAAATTTTTGTCCTAAGTTAGCTGAAAGTGAGACTTTGTGAGAAAAAACAAAAAAAAAATCAATTTCCGCTAACTTATGCAAAAAAAAAAAATTTCTTTGAACTTGCCAGGCCCCTCATTGGATACCTTGGGGTGTCTTCTTTCCAAAGTGGGGTCACATGTGGGGTATTTATACTGCCCTGGCTTTTTAGGGGCCCTAAAGCGTGAGAAGAAGTCTGGGATCCAAATGTCTAAAAATGCCCTCCTAAAAGGAATTTGGGCCCCTTTGCGCATCTAGGCTGCAAAAAAGTGTGACACATCTGGTATCGCCGTACTCAGAAGAAGTTGGGGAATGTGTTTTGGGGTGTCATTTTACATATACCCATGCTGGGTGAGATAAATATCTTGGTCAAATGCCAACTTTGTATAAAAAAATGGGAAAAGTTGTCTTTTGCCAACATATTTCTCTCACCCAGCATGGGTATATGTAAAATGACACCCCAAAACACATTCCCCAACTTCTCCTGAGTACGGCGATACCAGATGTGTCACACTTTTTTGATGCCAAGGTGGGCAAAGGGGCGCACATTCCAAAGTGCACCTTTCGGATTTCACCGGTCATTTTTTACAGATTTTGATTGCAAAGTACTTCTCACACATATGGGCCCCTAAATTGCCAGGGCAGCATAACTACGCCACAAGTGACCCCATTTTGGAAAGAAGACACCCCAAGGTATTCCGTGAGGGGCATGGCGAGTTCCTAGAATTTTTTATTTTTTGTCGCAAGTTAGTGGAATATGAGACTTTGTAAGGAAAAAAGAGAAAAAAAAAAAATCATCATTTTCTGCTAACTTGTGACAAAAAATAAAAAATTCTAGGAACTCGCAGTGCCCCTCACGGAATACCTTAGGGTGTCTTCTTTCCAAAATGGGGTCACTTGTGGCGTAGTTATACTGCCCTGGCAATTTAGGGGCCCAAATGTGTGAGAAGTACCTTGCAATCAAAATGTGTAAAAAATGCCCTGCAAAATCCGAAAGGTGCACTTTGGAATATGTGCCCCTTTGCCCACCTTGGCAGCAAAAAAGTGTGACACATCTGGTATCGCCGTACTCAGGAGAAGTTGGGGAATGTGTTTTGGGGTGTCATTTTACATATACCCATGCTGGGTGAGAGAAATATCTTGGCAAACGACAACTTTTCCCATTTTTTTATACAAAGTTGGCATTTGACCAAGATATTTTTCTCACCCAGCATGGGTATATGTAAAATGACACCCCAAAACACATTCCCCAACTTCTCCTGAGTACGGCGATACCAGATGTGTGACACTTTTTTGATGCCAAGGTGGGCAAAGGGGCGCATATGCCAAAGTGCACCTTTCGGATTTCACCGGTCATTTTTTACAGATTTTGATTGCAAAGTACTTCTCACACATATGGGCCCCTAAATTGCCAGGGCAGTATAACTACGCCACAAGTGACCCCATTTTGGAAAGAAGACACCCCAAGGTATTCCGTGAGGGGTATGGCGAGTTCCTAGAATTTTTTATTTTTTGTCGCAAGTTAGTGGAATATGAGACTTTGTAAGGAAAAAAGAGAAAAAAAAATAAATCATCATTTTCTGCTAACTTGTGACAAAAAATAAAAAATTCTAGGAACTCGCAGTGCCCCTCACGGAATACCTTAGGGTGTCTTCTTTCCAAAATGGGGTCACTTGTGGCGTAGTTATACTGCCCTGGCAATTTAGGGGCCCAAATGTGTGAGAAGTACCTTGCAATCAAAATGTGTAAAAAATGCCCTGCAAAATCCGAAAGGTGCACTTTGGAATATGTGCCCCTTTGCCCACCTTGGCAGCAAAAAAGTGTGACACATGTGGTATCGCCGTACTCAGGAGAAGTTGGGGAATGTGTTTTGGGGTGTCATTTTACATATACCCATACTGGGTGAGAGAAATATCTTGGCAAACGACAACTTTTCCCATTTTTTTATACAAAGTTGGCATTTGACCAAGATATTTTTCTCACCCAGCATGGGTATATGTAAAATGACACCCCAAAACACATTCCCCAACTTCTCCTGAGTACGGCGATACCACATGTGTGACACTTTTTTGCTGCCAAGGTGGGCAAAGGGGCGCATATTCCAAAGTGCACCTTTCGGATTTCACCGGTCATTTCTTACACATTTTGATTGCAAAGTACTTCTCACACATTTGGGCCCCTAAATTGCCAGGGCAGTATAACTACGCCACAAGTGACCCCATTTTGGAAAGAAGACACCCCAAGGTATTCTGTGAGGGGCATGGTGAGTTCCTAGAATTTTTTATTTTTTGTCGCAAGTTAGTGGAATATGAGACTTTGTAAGAAAAAAAAAAAATAAAAAAATCATCATCATTTTCCGCTAACTTGTGACAAAAAATAAAAAGTTCTATGAACTCACTATGCCCATCAGCGAATACCTTAGGGTGTCTACTTTCCGAAATGGGGTCATTTGTGGGGTAGTTATACTGTTTGGGCATTGTAGAACCTCAGGAAACATGACAGGTGCTCAGAAAATCAGAGCCGTTTCAAAAAGCGGAAATTCACATTTTTGTACCATAGTTTGTAAATGCTATAACTTTTACCCAAACCATTTTTTTTTTGCCCAAACATTTTTTTTTTATCAAAGACATGTAGAACTATAAATTTAGCGAAAAATTTATATATGGATGTCGTTTTTTTTTGCAAAATTTCACAGCTGAAAGTGAAAAATGTCATTTTTTTGCAAAAAAATCGTTACATTTTGATTAATAACAAAAAAAGTAAAAATGTCAGCAGCAATAAAATACCACCAAATGAAAGCTCCATTAGTGAGAAGAAAAGGAGGTAAAATTCATTTGGGTGGTAAGTTGCATGACCGAGCGATAAACGGTGAAAGGAGTGTAGTGCCGAAGTGTAAAAAGTGGCCTGGTCATGAAGGGGGTTTCACCTAGCGGGGCTGAAGTGGTTAAAAGCCGCAAACGCAGATGTCCTGCAGAGTCAGCTTCAACAAGCTCTCCAGATTCTCCAGCATCTGGGTTGGTTGATAAATTGGGACAAGTCGCACTTAGTCCCGTCAACCACGAGAACGTTCTTGGGGTTTGTGATCGATTCACAACTGATGACCCTATACCTGTCCCCACAGAGGAGGGACAGAGTAATAAAGGCCGCACAGTCTCTTATACCACCCAGACGAGTCTCCATAAGGGTTCTTATGAGGATGTTAGGCCACATGTCAGCATCTGCAGAGGCAGTTCCTTGGGCCTTATGGCACTTACGCCCTCTTCAGGAGGAGGTCTTAGCAGCTTGGAGTCGCAAGCCCAAAGACCTAGACAGAATGCACTCCCTGTCGGTAGAAGTCCGTTCTTCGATCAAGTGGTGGAAGAACCTAAAGGATGGGAGGTCTCTGATCCAACCTCGTTGGGTCACATTGACCACGGATGCTTCTCTGCTGGGCTGGGGGGCCCATCTGGAGGACAACCCAGTACAAGGTACTTGGAATCCCCAGGAGAAAATCCTCTCATCCAACTGGAGAGAGCTGAGAGCGGTCAAACTAGCCCTCCTTCATTTTGCTCCTCTTATCCGCGGTCAGGCGGTGAGAGTCCGGACAGACAACACTACTGTGGTCGCTTACCTAAACAGACAGGGAGGGACGAAATCCCTAACCCTCCTGAGGGAGGTGGGTTCTATTCTCTCTTGGGCAGAGATCAACTTATCCCACCTAATGGCAGTCCATATCAAAGGGGATCTCAATATAGTGGCAGATCGCCTGAGTCGGGGTCTACCAGTTCCAGGGGAATGGTCCCTGAACAAGAGCATCTTCTCTATAATTGTCCAGCGGTGGGGCACCCCGGAAATCGACCTGATGGCTACCCGATTGAACGCCATGGTGAGCAGGTTCTGTTCCCTTTACAGGGAGGACAACCCGGTAGCGATAGACGCTCTGTCCATAACATGGAGGTTCAGGCTGGCATACATCTTCCCTCCAATTTCCATGATACCGAGGGTATTGATGAAGATCAAGCAAGACCAGACCTCGGTGATTGTCATCATGCCATTCTGGCCAAAGAGGTCTTGGTTCACCCAGCTCATGAAGATGAGTCAGGGCAATTATTGGAGACTTCCCCTAATACAGGACCTTGTGTATCAGGACACAGGTCCCTGTCTAGATCTGAGGAGGCTCAATCTGACAGCCTGGAGATTGACAGGTCCCTTCTAGAAGCTAGAGGGTTATCTGTGGAGGTCCTGAGAACAATTTCTCACTCCAGAGCGGAATCTACAAGCAGGAAGTATTCTAGAATCTACAGAATATTCCTGCAATGGTGTAATAACAGAGAGGTAGTTGCCTCAGACCCTCCTCTCTCCGCTATTCTACAATTCCTCCAGGATGGTCTAGACAAGGGTCTAAGCCCATCTACTCTCAGAGCTCACGTCTCTGCCTTATCGGCATGCCTTAGCAGACCGATTTCTCAGGACCCCCTAATCAAGAGGTTCCTGAAGGGAGCCGAAAGACTTAAACCCAGAATCCTGAGACCAATCCCACAGTGGGACTTAACGGTGGTTCTAAAAGGGTTATGTGTCCCCCCTTTTGAGCCTTTTAATGAGGTGGACTTGAGGTTCCTATCCCTAAAGATCACATTCTTACTAGCTATCACATCAGCTAAGAGAGTTGGGGAACTTCAGGCTCTGGGGGCTTCTGAGCCCTATTTAAAAATCCTTCAGGACAAGGTCCTGTTAAGGTTTTTACCAACCTTTTTACCAAAGGTTCCTACTTTTTCTAATATCAATCAGACGATATGTCTGCCCACTTTTTTACCGGCTGCGGCTTCTCCCGAGGAGGAAAGGCTCCGTACATTGGACATCTCAAGAGGTCTTAGAATATATTTGGACAGAACAAGCGAATTTAGAAGATCGGAAAACCTCCTTCTGACCTATGCAGGGAAAAACAGGGGTCTGAAGGCCTCAAAACCCACTCTGAGCAGGTGGATTAAAGAAGCAATCCGTCTGGCCTTTCTGTCCCAAGATTTGACTCCTCCTTCTTTCGTCTCCGCCCATTCTACCAGGGCTGTATCCACCTCTTATGCAGAGAAGAAACTGATCCCCTTAGATCAGATTTGTGCAGCCGTTTCTTGGAGTTCTCTGAACACCTTCATCTCGCATTATCGTCTAGAGACTAGACAGGCGGAGGGAATGGCCTTTGGACAATCCGTTTTAAGTGCCGCCCTCTCCTGAGAGGGGAGTAGGATATATTTCCACTGGACCGGGGGTCGAGTGGAGGGGTGGACCGTAGGCGCAAAAACGCAACCAGAGTATTTTTAGAAACCAATGTTTTTTTTATTATTGTTATAGTGACAACGCGTTTCGGGGTTCTGCGGACCCCTTTTTCAAGTCTAAAAAAACACATATACACAAAATTACACACATTGAAGTGATCACATGATTCATGAGGACGTGACTGGATAAAAGGATACATGAATACGTAAATGCAGGGCAGTTAATGCTGTAAGGAGTTGGTAAATAGAGGTTGAGAGCTAGGTATGACTTGTAAAAACAGGACATTAATAAAAAAATATATATACGTATAAAACAAAATAAATTAAATACGTATAAAACAAAATAAAATGTATATGTGTATATAAAAATATATATATACGCACACATGCACACACATATACAAGTATATAAGTATAAAAATCTGCACCCACACATATAATTCTAGGCTGGTAGTATTAGTAATTAGTGGTGGTTTTAGTGATTTTGATGAGAGCTGAGGACTAGGTGGCATGAAAGGGTTAAAGTAAAAAGCATGAACTGTGGTGTGGTGTATTTACTGGGAGCTGAGGGCCAGTAGTATGAAGGGGTTAAGGTACTAGGCAAGAACTAGGGGTGTGGTGGTCATGATGAGAGCTGAGGGCAAATTGCATGAAGGGGTTAACGTCCAGGGGGATGCGAGCGGAGGGGGAGGTAGGTGCTGGTGGTCTTACCGGTGGGTGGAAGCCGCTGGTGGAGAGAGCGCTGCTTCTAGCTCCTGGCACGTGTGGCGTCTGGAGGCTGAATGTTATGGTGCGAACGTTGGGCCGGCTATAAGGGGGCGGAATGGGCGGGGCTAATGCCGGTTTTGGCGGGAAGCGATGGCGGGACCGCCCTAAGGGGGCGGAGCTAGTAGAGTGGGGAAAAAAAATAAAAAAAATAAAATAAAAATAAAAATAAAAGGGGGTGGAAGTGATGGTGGATGGGGAAGGTGTCTAAGGTCTAGGGATGGGGTTGAGATCCTCCTGGAACTCTCTCACAAGGAATCAGACGTCACCATCGACCACTCCATTTCTTTTTTACCGCTTCCCGGGGCCCTGACCCCGCAGGCCACATACGTGATAAAACAACCATCAGGGACAACACCAATAATTACCAACTTTTTCAAGCCAATAGTAGAACAAATCCAGAAGGGGATAAAAAGAAAAAATACAGAAGAGGTCGAAGAGGGGGAAGAAGAAGTAAAGAGCACCATATCTGTAGCAGCCAAACTACCTCGGGAAATAGAATTGGACCCCCAAACACCGAAAAGGAACAAAACCATGCAGGAGTAAAAATCTTCAACCTTGCAGGATACTCTTTAACCCCAGCCCAAACATCCACACTTCAGAAGGGTTTATCGTTTTGTCCAGCAGTAAAATTCAACGATTTTGAACTATTTGTGGATTTCAATTCCTTTATACGTAAACTCACCCTACAAAGGCATTTTTCTATCTCAAAAAAACACCAACCCGTAGAAGCCACAGGAGCCCCCTCGGAAGACCAGAAAGCCACCCCACCAGAAGACCCTGGAGCCACCCCACTGGCCCACACCAATCTGAAACCAAGATCGACATTCTACCCCACTCATCACAAAGGGAACCACATAAACACATTTTTTTCCCTAGTGTCAAAAGAAATAAGAAACATCAACAAGAACCTGAAGAATAAGGATAACCTCACCCGAAAGGAGAAAGAAGCCCTTTCGGAACTCGCTAAGGACGACACCTTAGTGATCAGAAGTGCCGATAAAGGGGGAGGAATCGTCCTCCAAAAGAGGGTTGACTATATTACAGAGGCTAAGAGGATCCTTGACGACCCCGTTTACTACGAGCCCCTCCACACCAATCCACTGAATGAGGATAGGAGAAACCTCTTGATACTCCTAAAGGAAGCAGAGATCGACAAGATTCTGACCAAAAAAGAAAAAGAATATATCACCATCGACCACCCGAACACAGCAATTTTTTACCACCTACCAAAGGTACATAAAAATGATAAAAACCCACCAGGCAGGCCCATAATTTCCGGAATCAACTCACTAACTAGCAACCTCTCACATTATGTAGATATTTTTTTACAAAAACACGTCACCGGCCTCAGCTCCCATCTGAGAGATTCAACACAGCTGATCGCACTCCTGAAAGAAATAAACTGGGACCCATCATATAGGTGGCTTACTCTGGATGTGGCGGCACTTTATTCAAATATACCACATGAAGCGGGCATCAGTGCAACGGACCACTTTTTGCAAACGGATGACAAACTGACTCCAAAACACAAACAATTCATCCTTGATGCAATCCGATTTATCCTGACACACAATGTCTTTGAGTTTGAGGGTAAAATCTACAAACAACGAAAAGGGACCGCGATGGGGACGCGATTCGCGCCAAGCTTCGCCAATCTCTACATGGGTCGATTCGAAGAGGTATTTCTCAGCGACAATCACACCTGGACGGAATCGATTGTGCTCTACAAAAGGTACATCGATGACCTGATCTTTATTTGGAAGGGGAGCGAAGAAGAAGCCCAGACATTTGTGTCCTATCTAAATAATAACACTTGGAACCTCAGTTTTACTTTCACAAGCTCAAAGACCTCAATCGAATACCTGGACCTGGTTTTGTATTCCGAAAGCAATAGAATACTGACAAAAACCTTTTTCAAGAAAGTGGATGGTAACAGCTACCTAGATTACAAGAGCGCGCACTACAAAAAATGGAAACAGAACATTCCTTTTAGTCAATTCAAACGGATTAGGAGGAATTGCTCCTCCACTAATGATTTTATCACGCAAAGCCAGACTATACGTTCTAGGTTCCAGAACAAAAATTACCCAAGAGGCATAATCGAAGGGGCCTTCAGGCGAGCATACGAACAGAGCCAAGAGGAGTGCCTCACAACAAAAAAGAAGGAAAATACAATGTTAGACCGTACAAACTGCAAATCCTCTTTTATCACCACCTTCAATCCCAACCATGGAACACTGAGGAACATCATAACCAAACACTGGCATATCCTGAAGGCCGACCCCTATCTAAAAGAAGCCATTCCCCCCAAGCCCCACTTCACTTTCAGGAGGGCCCGCACACTAAAGAATGCACTAGCCCCAAGTAAATTAAAAAGAATAAAACGCGCTACCTTGACCACATCCGAATGGCTCCCTAACCCTAAAGGGAGCTTCAAATGCAGCCATAAACTATGTAAGTGTTGTGATAACATCAATAATCGTGTGACTATCTTCAGGAGTAACACCACAGGAGAAGAATTCACTATCAAAAGCCTCATGAATTGCGCCTCAAGTTTTGTGATCTACCTCCTAGAATGCGCCTGCGGACAGCAATACGTAGGTCGCACCACCCAAACCCTCAGAGAACGCCTAAACAACCATAGATGGAAGATCAAGCAAGGATATCTCCAACACAGTGTGTCCAGACACTTCATGGCCACCCACGACAAGGACCCCACTAAGCTAACCATCACGCCCATTGAACACATCTCCGACGGTTGTTCTGACAGGTTCAGAACTTTACAACGGAGAGAAATGTTTTGGATATACAAACTCCAAACATTGGAACCTTACGGCCTCAACGAAAGCCTGGAAAACAAATGCTTCTAATTCCACATACTACTGGACCACTGTCCTATCACACCTTTTCACCCTCGTATCCATATTCACCATATCCCGTCATCCAATCACATCACGCCCACCAAAGTTTCATTCTCATTCCTTCCCTTTGCTCGCACTTCTCGTTCCCAACCTCTATCCCAGCATCCGATAGCCCCAGCCTCCCTCCCCCCCCCTCTTCACCCCTCATTCCAAGCTTATACCCCAGCCAGCGATAGCCTCAGGCCCCCCCTCCCCCCCCCCCCTATCCCCAGCATCATCTCAACCCCATCCCTAGACCTTAGACACCTTCCCCATCCACCATCACTTCCACCCCCTTTTATTTTTTTATTTTTTATTTTATTTTTTTTTTATTTTTTTATTTCCCCACTCTACTAGCTCCGCCCCCTTAGGGCGGTCCCGCCATCGCTTCCCGCCAAAACCGGCATTAGCCCCGCCCATTCCGCCCCCTTATAGCCGGCCCAACGTTCGCACCATAACATTCAGCCTCCAGACGCCACACGTGCCAGGAGCTAGAAGCAGCGCTCTCTCCACCAGCGGCTTCCACCCACCGGTAAGACCACCAGCACCTACCTCCCCCTCCGCTCGCATCCCCCTGGACGTTAACCCCTTCATGCAATTTGCCCTCAGCTCTCATCATGACCACCACACCCCTAGTTCTTGCCTAGTACCTTAACCCCTTCATACTACTGGCCCTCAGCTCCCAGTAAATACACCACACCACAGTTCATGCTTTTTACTTTAACCCTTTCATGCCACCTAGTCCTCAGCTCTCATCAAAATCACTAAAACCACCACTAATTACTAATACTACCAGCCTAGAATTATATGTGTGGGTGCAGATTTTTATACTTATATACTTGTATATGTGTGTGCATGTGTGCGTATATATATATTTTTATATACACATATACATTTTATTTTGTTTTATACGTATTTAATTTATTTTGTTTTATACGTATATATATTTTTTTATTAATGTCCTGTTTTTACAAGTCATACCTAGCTCTCAACCTCTATTTACCAACTCCTTACAGCATTAACTGCCCTGCATTTACGTATTCATGTATCCTTTTATCCAGTCACGTCCTCATGAATCATGTGATCACTTCAATGTGTGTAATTTTGTGTATATGTGTTTTTTTAGACTTGAAAAAGGGGTCCGCAGAACCCCGAAACGCGTTGTCACTATAACAATAATAAAAAAACCATTGGTTTCTAAAAATACTCTGGTTGCGTTTTTGCGCCTACGGTCCACCCCTCCACTCGACCCCCGGTCCAGTGGAAATATATCCTATTAATCGACCCAGACGACGGCTTGGCCCCCGCCTAAGGGGAACGCGGACGGAATCGGCAGCATCAACCAGTGAGACAATCAGTAATCAGTCCTATCCACCTCCAGTCCAGTTGCACCAAACAATAGGTGCACCAACAACAGGTGAGCAATACCACTCTTCCTGTTGCTCCGGAGGCTCGACTTTTAACTTATTTACCCTATGAGCGCCTTTTTCTCTCCTTGGCCATTATCTACTGAGAGGGGAGTAGGGAGCCCTCCCAATTTGGGTGAGGTTCTTGCTACTTCCCCACTTGTGCTGCTGGTTAGGACGAAAGGGAAGCGTCAATTTTGACGTAAATTTGTTTTCCTTTAGTCCTAACAGCAGCACACAAATTTCCCTCCCCTTGTATGATTTATTGTCATTTACTTGTTATAAAGCAACCCCGTCCAGTTGGGGCCGGGTTATATGGGGTAGGGGCTTAATTAGTTAATTACAAATTAGGATACTTAGGCAGAAATTTTTGTTCATTAAAAATTCCGCCTGTCCTGACCAGTTTCACTTGTGCTGCTGTTAGGACTAAGGGAAAACAAATTTACGTCAAAATTGACGCTTCTGTGCCAAAAGTATTCGGACAACTCCTAGAAATTGGTGCAAGTGTGTTGTATTTTGTAACAACCATTGTGGTGTTTGTTTTTTGTGCAATGGAAAGTATTTTTAAAGAAGTAGCAAAGTTGAAGGACACGGCAGCCATTCTTAAGGCTATGCAGGGATCTACTGATCCATGGCTGCAGGCCCAGAATTGTGTAGCAAACCTGATTGGTACCAAAAAATGGCGCAAAAGGAAAGGCAAGTATGCTCTGATTTTTGCTGCTGGGTGGATAGCGGATAAATATCAGGAGTCTTGTAGGCTGAAGCTGAGTTTGGAAGGAGAAGTGGAAGATTTAAAAGTGGAAATTGTTAAATTGAGATCTCTTGTCCAGCAGGCAGCTGATGCTAGCGCTAATTATGAATGTACTGTGAGGTGCAATACTGAGCTGTGCAAGGAGAATGAAAGTTTTTCTGAAAGCCTGATGCACGCACAGGGTGCTGTAAAGGAATTGCCAGAGTTATTGAAACAACCGTTGGAGAGTAATGTGTCTGGGGTTAGAGGCAATGTATGGGCTGAAAGCATGGGGAAGTCTGAGGACTGTGGGTCAGATAGTGGAACCAACTCAGGGATGAAGATGGACAATGTGTCTGACCCTGGAGTTGGAAGTATGAACACAAGGCCAGAAGATTCCTCAGATGAGTCCATGGTAAGTGGACTCAATACAGATAGTAGTGTGGGATCTAGTCATGCTGGGATGATTAATGATTTGTGCCAAGTCAAATCACCATGTGCCCAGACAAGGTATTGTGCCCGGAGGCAAGCTATTTGTTGTTTTGCATGCAGGGAAACGGGCACATTGCACGATATTGTAACATTGCTAATGGCAACAGACACAGGTATGTTAAGTACCCCAGAACCACACCTAGAAGTGAAGTGGTTTATTCAGCAAGGTGGGGTAATGGTCCCAGACATGGTTCTTTGCAAAGGCAGAGAACCCAGGGACAGCCAAGGTCATGGATCAATGAAGCAGATTTTAAATCACAATATGAACGGTTAAAATGTGAAAGAAACTGGTTTTGGGACCTTGTGATGTTAAATCCTGCTTCTCTGGTCAAATGAATCTGAAGCTGTTTGGGGCTGGGCAAATTAACATTTCAATTACTGGGTGGGTCGAATTTCTCTTGTACGGTTTCAGGGGAACCCTCCAGGACATTGATTTGTTAATTCAGTCCTATACAATTGTATGTGTTCCTAAGGTTTTAGGTTTTGTATCTGAGTTTTGGGTTTTAAGTTAAAATTAACATTTTACTGAAGCTCAATGTATGTAATCAAGTGTTTTTTTTCCCTTTTTTATTTTTCAGTTATTTTTGTCTATTTTTGTTTGGGTATTTCTTTATTAATTTACATTTTTCTTCTTTTACTAATCCATTTTTATTTTTTAGGTTTTTATTGAAGTTTCTTTATTAATTTACATTTAAATTTTTCTTCTTTTACTAATCCATTTTTATGTTTTTATTGAAGTTTTTCAGTTTTTCCTTATTTACCAACCCATTTTTATTTTAAGTCTATTATTAATTTTTTCCTTTCTCATATATTGGCATTTTCTTTCTTTTTCTCTCTCGCTCCCTCTCTTTTCTCTGTAGATTTGGTTAGGATTACTGGGGGTCTCATGATATTGTGTGGGAACCACTGTCTGAATTCAAGGGTTGCTGCTGAGCGAGAGGTTTTTGATCAGTCACTGCAAAAAGGGCTTCGTGTGCTGTTCAGCTCGACTATATAGAATCATATCGGCAAAGGAAAGTGAGTTGATGAGCATTTTTATTAAGGAGACAAGGTGATATATATCACCTGGGCATACCAATGGCTGTGTGAGTACCCCATTCCCCACAGGAGTACCGTGTGTTTGTTTCCTGTGCACCCCTCGTCCCCACAGAAGGTACTGTGTGTTCTCTGTGCACCCCTTTTTCCACTCCAGGTCAATTGGAAGCCCTATCCTGTGGTCAGGTCACTATTCAGAGCCAAAACCGAGGCTGGTATATCTCATTAGGAGACTCAGAGGGCCGCCGTGTGTCGGCGAGAGCCCTTTTCCTCACACTGATTACTCCTTTTCCTGAGGTCTAACTAGGGTGAACGGAGTCCGTGTGTCGGTGCCAGAAACCCTAGGGCAACTCAGAGGCGAACGAAGGGGATTAACAGCTGTCCGGCGTAGGTCGCGGGACAATTCCTTGCGTAGGTCGCGGGAAAATTTATGCTCGAGCATGGGTTTAGGGAAATTTAGGGATCAGAAGGGTACCACTTCTGACTATAGGACAGCCAAGCAGTACATGAAATCCATCTATGGAGGAGGAGTTGTTAAGCCCCTCAAAGATTGGCACCAAGGGACTGTAGGTTCAGAGTGGACCATCCCCAAAGAAGGGACCTTTGAGGTCTGGATTGTGAAAAAGTTTGTCCGTAAATTCCCCATTAGACTCCAAAGCCATGGTTCCCTCCAGAAAGCAGAACTGTGTCTGCACGAATCCATCGATCTCCAGCAACAGGGCATTCAAAAGTCCCAGACAGTGCAAACTAACACTGTCATGTACTCCCGTCCCGCTAAGACTGCAGAGTCCAAGAGAAGCGCTTTTCTCTTTCTCTTTCTCTATCTCTCTCATCCCTCCGTCATCTCTCCATCTAACCTTGTTGATGTGAGTTGATGAGCATTTTTATTAAGGAGACAAGGTGATATATATCACCTGGGCATACCAATGGCTGTGTGAGTACCCCATTCCCCACAGGAGTACCGTGTGTTTGTTTCCTGTGCACCCCTCGTCCCCACAGAAGGTACTGTGTGTTCTCTGTGCACCCCTTTTTCCACTCCAGGTCAATTGGAAGCCCTATCCTGTGGTCAGGTCACTATTCAGAGCCAAAACCGAGGCTGGTATATCTCATTAGGAGACTCAGAGGGCCGCCGTGTGTCGGCGAGAGCCCTTTTCCTCACACTGATTACTCCTTTTCCTGAGGTCTAACTAGGGTGAACGGAGTCCGTGTGTCGGTGCCAGAAACCCTAGGGCAACTCAGAGGCGAACGAAGGGGATTAACAGCCGTCCGGCGTAGGTCGCGGGACAATTCCTTGCGTAGGTCGCGGGAAAATTTATGCTCGAGCATGGGTTTAGGGAAATTTAGGTATCAGAAGGGTACCACTTCTGACTATAGGACAGCCAAGCAGTACATGAAATCCATCTATGGAGGAGGAGTTGTTAAGCCCCTCAAAGATTGGCACCAAGGGACTGTAGGTTCAGAGTGGACCATCCCCAAAGAAGGGACCTTTGAGGTCTGGATTGGGAAAAAGTTTGTCCGTAAATTCCCCACTAGACTCCAAAGCCATGGTTCCCTCCAGAAAGCAGAACTGTGGCTGCACGAATCCATCGATCTCCAGCAACAGGGCATTCAAAAGTCCCAGACAGTGCAAACTAACACTGTCATGTACTCCCGTCCCGCTAAGACTGCAGAGTCCAAGAGAAGCGCTTTTCTCTTTCTCTTTCTCTATCTCTCTCTCTCATCCCTCCGTCATCTCTCCATCTAACCTTGAGACGATGCACCATGTTTAATCCAGATTCTCTTCGTCCTGGTTTTAAGGACGATGAGAAGGGGGAAAGTGGTGCAGAAAACAACGATCTTCAAACTTTCTAACCTCTCAAATGTCAATCAATTTCTAAACCATCACAACTGCCTTTTCTTTGCTGGTACTTGGGTCAGATTTTTGCAAAGAAGGTAAAAATCACGGCCGATCCATGGCCTGAATGTTCCGCTGTAACCCTTTTATTCCATCAGGTATGCCTCCAGGCAGCCCCACGGGTTATCACCCGATGTCCACCACCGGGTTCGGGGGTTTCTCCAGTGTTCATTCTAGTCAACCAGGTGATTGGGTAGTGCTAAAGAAACATCCGAGGATGGGACTAGAGCCGAGATATCTTGGGCCATTCCAGGTGCTGCTGATGATGCCAACCTCTCTGAAGTTCGAGGGACGAGACAACTGGATCCACACCGGTCACTACAAGAAGCTGCTCAACTAAGTCAAAGAATGCAGAGTATCACTTTTGTTTATTTGTTACAAGGGGGCATTTGTTGATAGACGATATTAATATTAGTAATAGAGATCAGCGGCTCACCTCAAGACTAAGTGGATAAGGGTGCTCACCTCTCGGTCCACCCGAACCGTGTGAAAGACAAAATTAGTAATGAAAAATAGAGGGGCACTCCATATAAGGGAACAGAAGACGGTACTATGAATATCACTATTTAATAAAGCATCAGATATTCTAAAAAACATCCATAAAATACAACCATAAAATAAATAAAATGATATAATCAAGTTATGAGAAGGGTCTTGTGTATAACCCGCTATAATGGAGATTCAATCAAGTTCCAAATAGTTCATATGAAATGGAAATTTCCCACAATGATCGTCAAGCAAGGCAGATCTCCATGCTCTCAAGGGAAATCCCAGGCACTGCAATCTTGCGACTTCAATGCAATGTTGCTGATAAGGTAAAGTATCCAAATCCAAAGCCCAAATGCAGAGGGACAAGTTGTAGTGTCCAATTTGGGGAGGACTCTCTGTTCAGATGAATAAAAGATGGCAACAAAAAGTCTCTTACCCCACTCTGTTACTGGACTCAGCGTGATATATCGAAGAACAGCCGAATACCTACTGCAAACGCGGCGTCCCACGTGGTATGGAGTCTGAACGTGACGTCTCACGTGACTCCTCGGCTGTGGCGGTGATAATGTAATCCGTCTCTCTCAAAGGTGTATTCTCAATACGAGATGGATGGTATGGATAAAATCACCCGCCGTTGTTTCTTCCTAATCACTTATGTCTCCTAACGGCTGTTCTTCGATACATCACGCTGAGTCCAGTAACAGAGTGGGGTAAGAGACTTTTTGTTGCCATCTTTTATTCATCTGAACAGAGAGTCCTCCCCAAATTGGACACTACAACTTGTCCCTCTGCATTTGGGCTTTGGATTTGGATACTTTACCTTATCAGCAACATTGCATTGAAGTCGCAAGATTGCAGTGCCTGGGATTTCCCTTGAGAGCATGGAGATCTGCCTTGCTTGACGATCATTGTGGGAAATTTCCATTTCATATGAACTATTTGGAACTTGATTGAATCTCCATTATAGCGGGTTATACACAAGACCCTTCTCATAACTTGATTATATCATTTTATTTATTTTATGGTTGTATTTTATGGATGTTTTTTAGAATATCTGATGCTTTATTAAATAGTGATATTCATAGTACCGTCTTCTGTTCCCTTATATGGAGTGCCCCTCTATTTTTCATTACTGATATTAATATTAGCTCTGGCTCCTGCTCCTCGCTTGTTAATCCTGTATAGGTGTCCGGGCAGCTAGGCGACCCGTTGATGTGGGATCCTCTAGTTGTGAGGAAGGTAAATGGTTATACAGACTAGCAGACACCATTGACAAGGGTCAGGCACATACTGACAGGAGCTGGGAAGGGGCGGAGCTATGACTAGTGAGAGTCAGAATCCTTTTTAAAGCTTTGGGAGTATTGGGGCTCACTGGTTTTCCATTGGATCCGGGCGAAAGGAAATAGGACATGTACTTATGTTTTTTTGTTTCCACTCCTTCTATACGCCGGAGTGGGATGTTCCTGATGTCTAATCGACTGATATACCGAAGCCCAACAGACAAGACGCCCTGAAGACCAAACCATGGACCAGATGCAGAGGATCCCAAACCAGCCGGCGACCAACGCGAAACGCCACATCCTAAGTAAAGAAGCTACGTGTCAAGATTGACGTTCTGTTTTCCATCATCTGTTTTGTTTTATGGATTCAGGACTTTTCGTAGACAAGACTGTTTTTTTTTTTCAAAGAAGAAGATCGAGATTCGTCAAGGGACACTGGAGAGCATATGACAAAGAGGAGGGACTGTTGTGGAAATTATATTAGAATGTGTATTTAATATATTGTGTATTGTCATCATGTCTCTCAGTGTCAGGGTAAACCATTGGAGTGGATATCTTCCCGTGTATGTCCTGTAAAGGAACGTGCGCTTGTTGTCTCTAGTGCGCCTGATCAGCCGCTGGAGATAATGACGCTGTACTGAAAATAAACATGCATGAGGATCATAGTAACTTTATCTGGCATTGATCACTGAGCAAGGCTGGATAAAGTTAGCTACAGTGGTAATGTTAGATTATTGTATACATGTGTTTGTTAGCTGGCTAGGTTATTCTAAATGATGGTGTCTTGTCTTCCTAGGTCATCACTTCCTGTATGTCATCACTTCCAGCCCCTTTTACACCTTTTGTTAGTAAATAAAGGCAGACTGGGCAAGGAGGAGGAGGAGGAGGAGGAGGAGGAGTGCTCAGCAAGAATTCAATCAAGATGGTAACACCTGGGTCTGTCTCTTACTGCAGCTGAGGGAAAATGGATTTACCTTTTTCCTTACACAAACTTTGATGCGAGCTGACTACAACTATTAATTTGTCTACAACAATGTGACTGAGTCTTAAGTCAGTTTTCCCAAGACCCTTAACACTGATGACTGGGGTTGGGCAAATCGCGCCTCGTTCAAAACTTTGTTTAAATACTGTACAGAGACCCGTATGTATGGGCTGCACGGAGGGGAAAGTCGTTAAGTCCGAAGTCTCGTGAGGCTTTTTTGAGATTCAGGCTCCACGGTGCAGCACAATATACTGCTCCAGCAGAACCAAATACCACAGTGCAGCACAATATACTGCCCCAGCAGAACCAAATACCACAGTGCTGCACAATATACTGCCCCAGCAGAACCAAATACCACAGTGCAGCACAATATACTGCCCCAGCAGAACCAATTACTACAGTGCAGCACAATATACTGCCCCAGCAGAACCAAATACCACAGTGCAGCACAATATACTGCCCCAGCAGAACCAATTGCCACAGTGCAGCACAATATACTGCCCCAGCAGAACCAAATACCACAGTGCAGCACAATATACTGCCCCAGCAGAACCAAATACCACAGTGCAGCACAATATACCGCCCCAGCAGAACCAAATACCACAGTGCAGCACAATATACCGCCCCAGCAGAACCAAATACCACAGTGCAGCACAATATACTGCTCCAGCAGAACCAAATACCACAGTGCAGCACAATATACTGCCCCAGCAGAACCAAATACCACAGTGCAGCACAATATACTGCCCCAGCAGAACCAAATACCACAGTGCAGCACAATATACTGCCCCAGCAGAACCAGATACCACAGTGCAGCACAATATACTGCCCCAGCAGAACCAAATACCACAGTGCAGCACAATATACTGCCCCAGCAGAACCAGATACCACAGTGCAGCACAATATACTGCCCCCGCAGCACCAAATACCACAGTGCAGCACAATATACTGCCCCAGCAGAACCAAATACCACAGTGCAGCACAATATACTGCCCCAGCAGAACCAGATACCACAGTGCAGCACAATATACTGCCCCCGCAGCACCAAATACCACAGTGCAGCACAATATACTGCCCCAGCAGAACCAGATACCACAGTGCAGCACACAATACTGCCCCAGCAGAACCAAATACCACAGTGCAGCACAATATACTGCCCCAGCAGAACCAAACACCACAGTGCAGCACAATATACTGCCCCAGCAGAACCAAATACCACAGTGCAGCACAATATACTGCCCCAGCACTAACAGATACCACAGTGCAGCACAATATACTGCCCCAGCAGAACCAAATACCACAGTGCAGCACAATATACTTCCCCAGCAGAACCAAATACCACAGTGCAGCACAATATACTGCCTCAGCAGAACCAAACACCACAGTGCAGCACAATATACTGCCCCAGCAGAACCAAATACCACAGTGCAGCACAATATACTGTCCCAGCAGAACCAGATACCACAGTGCAGCACAATATACTGCCCCAGCAGAACCAAACACCACAGTGCAGCACAATATACTGCCCCAGCAGAACCAAACACCACAGTGCAGCACAATATACTGCCCCAGCTGAACCAAATACCACAGTGCAGCACAATATACTGCCCCAGCAGAACCAATTACCACAGTGCAGCTTGGGGGCTTGGGCAGCCCCTTGGGCATCATCCCACTGAGAAATTTTCCTGTAGGATCTATGGCCAGCCTGCCCCTGGATACATAACTGAGAAGAAATAGAGAATGGGGGTCATTTACTAGGACCAGCATTTTACGCCGGTCTTAGATGCCCCTCCTGCGCTGCTGTAAGACTTGTCAAATTTATGGAGAGTCGTGCACATGGCGAGAAAAAAACGCTCCACTCCCTAAGGGTGCTGACACACGTTCACGCTTTTTGATGCAGTTTTTTAATCCAAAACCAGGAGTTGAATGAAAAAAGTGGAGAAGTAGTATTTTTTCATAAATTAGTAAAGTTGCTGGGATCCAGGTTCCCGTCCTGGTCTCTACGACTCTCAAATGTACATGGCGCAAAACCGCCAGTGCGAGAAAATAATGCAAAAACAGCATTGCAACGCCAGGGCAACTCATGACTTTTTAAAAGCCCAGTGTATTGCCTTATTCACACAGTCAGCGGGGCACATGTACTATCCTGTCTGCGCCTGTTTCCAGGAGGAAAAAAGCGGTTTCCGACAGTCTTATTTTTTAGAAGGCACTTGCACTTTGTTCGTCTTGATGGGGAAAAAAAGCCCTGTATGCAGTACTTTTGTTTCCGTCTAAAAAAACTGATCTGAAAACAGATTAAGGGCTCGTTCACACGAACATTTTTAGCGTTCCGTATATGGGCCGTTTTTACATTCCGTATACGGAACCATTCATTTCAATGGGTCTGCAAAAGATGCGGTCAGCACTCCATGTGCTGTCCGCATCCGTTGCTCCGTTCTGTGACCCCGCTAAAATTATGAGACATGTCCTATTCTTGTCCGGTTTGCGGCCAAGAATAGGCATCTCTATAATCGGCCTTCTATTCCGTTCCACAATATGCAAAAGGCAAGCGGGCGTCATCCATTTTTTCGGATACGCAATTTGCGGACTGAAAAAAATGGCACGGCCGTGTGCTTGAGCCCTAAGGCCTCTTTCACAAGGGCGTTGCGGGAAAATGTGCGGGTGCGGTTCGGGAACACGCGCAATTTTTCCGCGCGAGTGCAAAACATTGTAATGCGTTTTGCACTCGCGTGAGAAAAATCGCGCATGTTTGGTACCCAAACCCGAACTTCTTCACTGAAGTTCGGGCTTAGGATCGGTGTTCTGTAGATTGTATTATTTTCCCTTATACATGGTTATAAGGGATAATAATAGCATTCTGAATACAGAATGCATAGTAAGATAGCGCTGGAGGGGTTAAAATAAAAAATAAAAATATTTAACTCACCTTAGTCCTCTTGATCGCAAAGCCGGCATCTCCTTCTGTCTTCATTTTAGCTGTGTGGAGGAACAGGACCTGTGGTGACGTCACTCCGGTCATCACATGATCTTTTACCATGGTGATGGATCATGTGAGGACCGGAGTGACGTCACCACAGGTCCTTTTCCTCCACAAAGCACAGAAGACAGACAGAAGAGATGCTGGGCTGTGCGATCAAGTGGATTAAGGTGAGCTAAAAAAAAATTCATTTTTTTTTTTAACCCTTCCATCGCTATTGTTTTATGCATTCTGTATTCAGAATGATATTATTTTCCCTTATAACAATGTTATAAGGGAAAATAATAATGATCGGGTCTCCATCCCGATCGTCTCCTAGCAACCGTGCGTGAAAATCGCACCGCTTCCGCACTTGCTTGCGGATGCTTGCGATTTTCACGCAACCCCATTCATTTCTATGGGGCCTGCGTTACGTGAAAAACGCACAAAATAGAGCATGCTGCGATTTTCACGCAACGCATAAGAGATGCGTGAAAATCACCGCTCATGTGAACAGCCCCATAGAAATGAATGGATCTGGATTCAGTGCGGGTGAAATGCGTTCAACTCACGCATTGCATCCGCGCAGAATACTCGCCCGTGCAAAAGGGGCCTAAGGCCTCTTTCACACAACCGTTTTTCTTTTCCGTTTACGGGCCGGATTTTGCATTCCGTATACGGAACCATTCAATTCAATGCTTTCGCAAAAAAAACTGAATATACTCCGTATGCATTCCTTTTCCGTATTTCCGTTTTTCCATTCTGTTAAGGGAAATATAAATTATTGATATTTTGGTTAATCTCAATAATATTCATAAATAGGCGTGAGTCGTCTAGTGATGACTCCACCTATTAATACCTTAAATACAGTACTTTAATTAGTTAATTGACTAACTAGTTATAAATATATATATATATATATATATATATATATACATATAGACGCACACAGTACAGTAATATCACTACAATAAACACAATACAAACCTAACTACACAATTCAATTCCCAATTCCACCCCACACACTATCTACAGTCAGGTCCATAAATATTGGGACATCGACACAATTCTAAAATTTTTGGCTCTATACACCACCACAATGGATTTGAAATGAAACAAACAAGATGTGCTTTACCTGCAGACTGTCAGCTGTAATTTTACATCCAAATCAGGTGAACGGTGCAGGAATTACAACAGTTAGCATATGTGCCTCCCACTTGTTAAGGGACGAAAAGTAATGGGACAATTGTCTTCTCAGCTGTTCCATGGCCGGTGTGTGTTATTCCCTCATTATCCCAATTACAATGAGCAGATAAAAGGTCCAGAGGTCATTTCCAGTCTGCTATTTGCATTTGGAATCTGTTGCTGTCAACTCTCAAGATGAGATCCAAAGAGCTGTCACTATCAGTGAAGCAAGCCATCATTAGGCTGAAAAAACACAACAAGCCCATCAGAGAGATAGCAAAAACATTAGGCGTGGCCAAAACAACTGTTTAGAATATTCTTAAAAAGAAGGAACGCACCGGTGAGCTCAGCAACACCAAAAGACCCGGAAGACCTCGGAAAACAACTGTGGTGGATGACCGAAGAATTATTTCCCTGGTGAAGAAAACACCCTTCACAACCGTAGGCCAGATCAAGAACACTCTCCAGGAGGTAGGTGTATGCGTGTCAAAGTCAACAATCAAGAGAAGACGTCACCAGAGTGAATACAGAGGGTTCACCACAAGATGGAAACCATTGGTAAACCTCAAAAACAGGAAGGCCAGATTAGAGTTTGCCAAATGACATCTAAAAAAGCCTTCACAGTTCTGGAACAACATCCTATAGACAGATGAGACCAAGATCAACTTGTACCAGAGTGATGGGAAGAGAAGAGTATGGAGAAGGAAAGGAACTGCTCATGGTCCTAAGCATACCACCTCATCAGTGATGCATGGTGGTGGTAGTGTCATGGCGTGGGCCTGTATGGCTGCCAATGGAACTGGTTCTCTTGTATTTATTGATGATGTGACTGCTGACAAAAGCAGCAGGATGAATTCTGAAGTGTTTGGGGCAACATTATCTGCTCATATTCAGCCAAATGCTTCAGAACTCATTGGATGGCTCTTCACAGTGCAGATGGACAATGACCCAAAGCATACTGCAAAAGCAACCAAAGAGTTTTTTAAGGGAAAGAAGTGGAATGTTATGCAATGGCCGAGTCAATCACCGGACCTGAATCCGATTGAGCATGCATTTTACTTGCTGAAGACAAAACTGAAGGGAAAATGCCCCAAGAACAAGCAGGAACTGAATACCGTTGCAGTAGAGGCCTGGCAGAGCATCACCAGGGATGAAACCCAGCGTCTGGTGATGTCTATGCATTCCAGACTTCAGGCTGTAATTGACTGCAAAGGATTTGCAACCAAGTATTAGAAAGTGAAAGTTTTATTTATGATATTATTCTGTCCCATTACTTTTGGTCCCTTAACAAGTGGGAGGCACATATGCAAACTGTTGTAATTCCTGCACCGTTCTCCTGATTTGGATGTAAATTAACCGCCTCCGGACCGCCTAACGCAGGATTGCGGTCCGGAGGCGGTCGATTCATTCCTCCTTGACGCGCCGGCGCGTCATCTCACAAGACGCGAGATTTCCTGTGAACTCGCGCACACAGGAGCGCGCGTTCACAGGAACGGCAGGTAAACGAGTGAATCTACAGCCTGCCAGCGGCGATCATTCGCTGGCAGGCTGTAGATGCAATTTTTTTAACCCTTGAAAGGTATATCAGATGCTGTTTTGTTAACAGCATCTGATATATCTGCTACCTGGTCCTCTGGTGGTCCCTTTTGCTTGGATAGACCACCAGAGGACACAGGCAGCTCTGTAAGAAGCACCAAACACCACTACACTACACCCCCTGTCATTTATTAACCCCTTATTAACCCTTGATCACCCCATATAGACTCCCTGATCACCCCCCTGTAAGGCTCCATTCAGACGTCAGTATGTGTTTTGCGGATCCACGGATCCATGGATCAACGGATCTACAAAACATATACGGACGTCTGAATGGAGCCTTACAGGGGGGTGATCACCCCATATAGACTCCCTGATCACCCCCCTGTCATTGATCACCCCCCTGTAAGGCTCCATTCAGACGTCCGTATGTGTTTTGCAGATCCGCGGATCCGCAAAACACGGACACCGCGGATCTGCAAAACACGGACACCGGCAATGTGCTTTCCGCATTTTGCAGATCCGCACATTGCCAGAACTATATAGAAATAGCCTTTTCTTGTCCGCAATTGCGAACAAGAATAGGACATGTTCTATAGGCTCTACAAAAAACGCAGTGTTCGCCTGATCAGGCCTGATCTTGTGCGAACACTTGTGTTCAGTCTGCCCCACCGCAGTGACAGAATTATTTTTTTCTGATCACTGCAAAAACACTGTAAAATCGCTGCGGCGCTATAAAAAGATCACTTTTGAGGGGCATGGCGAGTTCATAGAAGATTTTTTTTTTTGGGGCACAAGTTAGCGGAATTTTTTATTTTTTTTGTTTTTTCTTACAAAGTCTCATATTCCACTAACTTGTGACAAAAAATAAAATCTTACATGAACTCACCATACCCCTCACGGAATCCAAATGAGTAAAAATTTTTAGACATTTATATTCCAGACTTCTTCTCACGCTTTAGGGCCCCTAAAATGACCGACGCACCTTTCGGGTAAGACAAATGATGAATGAGCCGAAACTTGTTCGGCTCTTTCTTCGGCACTACCCCCAGCGGAGACACCCTCAGCCCCCCAATCGGCGGCTCTTTAAACGGACCCGCCATCCGCCCCAGCTCCACTTCCTTCCTCAACTTCTCCGTCACCACATCCGCATGAACAAGCGCAGACCTAAGATTCTTATGAACCACAGGCCCCGCCGTAACAACCGATGGAATCCGAAAACCAAACCTAAAACCACCCCCCAACAAACCAGCCGCAACCCGATCCGGGTACCTATCTAGGAACACCTGCATCTCTTCCACCCGCACCGGCGTCCGTCCCTTTTCCAGAACCATCACCCCCCTTATTCCGTCCCCCTTTGAAACAACGGTTAGCTCCATGAGCTCCCCCACATCCCGTGCACTTGTGCTTAAACTTGCACTTGGTCCCAAATCTGCAATTCCCTTCGTTCAAAAGGAAACACAACCCTTTTGCCGATGCCGCTGCCAACGCCCCCGGGGAAGATCCCCCGGACTCTCCCCGAAAGGACTGCCCAGCCCTAGGAGGCGCCGTCACCCTCAACCACAACCCAATATCCTTATGATCCCACCGGATATCAGGCCTCACCGCCTTACGCTGCCGGAACTGCTCATCGTACCTGAGCCAGCCCACCCCCCCATAAACCCTATAAGCCTCCCCAATAGCGTCCTGGTAGCAAAAAAGCGCCGAACAACATTCCGGAGCCCTTTCCCCAATGACACTTGCTAATATGGCAAACGCCTGAAGCCAATTAGCAAAAGTCCGTGGGATGAAACGGTGCCGCCGCTTCTCCTCCTCCTCCTTTTTCCCCTCGTCCTTCTTACCCCTATCCAAATTAAACCTTTCTAATGGGAGCAGCGAGAATATCTCCACGTACTCACCTTTCCAAATCTTTTCCCTCACCTCCTGCTTCAAATGAGCCCCCAGCGGCCCCTCAAAGCACACGTACACCTCACCACGAGCCCTATCATCTAACCTCTGCCCCTCCCCTTCTCCACCAGCCTGCGTCTCCACCGACACCGACCCCAACCCCGCCGCAACCCCCTGCGCACCAGCCCCCGACCCCGGCACCACTCCCCCCCCAGGCACCGGAAACCCCCCACTAGCTCCCATACCTGACAACCACCCCGCCAATCCCCCCAAAAACTGCCCCAAACCCTTACCAAAATCCCTCATGGTCCCCCCCCCACCCACCGGGAGACCCTGCCCTAACATGGAGCCCCAAGCAATCTCACCAGGCACCACGGGCGCTGTGACTCCCGCTGCCGAAGGTCCTGACTCCTGCCGCACGGACACCGCCCCATCATAGCTCCTGGACGTCGACGGCTGCTCCTCCTGGACCACTTGCACGACCCTCTGCACCACACTGGCCGGACCCCGGGACGAGACCGCGGACTCCGCCACTGCAAGGGGACCTTCTTCCACGCTGCTCAAATCTTCTCTGGACCTGCGCCGGTATTCGTCCTCCACCACCGCAGTCCGAGGGACCCGATCCTCATCAAACAGCCGAGTGGACCGCCCGCTGAAGGAGGGACTGGGCCGGTCCACCGTACCCGGTCCCGAATCCTGCTGCAACGCCGCAGGGAGCGGGGGAAGGGGCGTCCCACTCCTCACAGGGCCCCGCCGCGTATCGGGATTCCTCCCACGGCGGGAGCGGCTCGCGGAAGGCCGAGCGGCCGCTCCCCGCCGCCGAGGGTCCACAGGGGGGCTCCCTACTCGGCGCCGGGCCCGGGGGGTGACTTCAGGGCTTAGGCGCGCCGGCGGGATACCACGCCGCGGCCGGGCAGCCCGAACATTAGGGGAAGCCACAGGAGCAGGAGAAACTATGCAGGCACCAACCTGCTCCTGCAGCCAGCCAGGCCCCCTCACCTCCGCTTCTCTCCTCAACCTCTCCAACATCTCCTCAACTGACATCACCGGCGCCGACATGCTGCCGTCCGTTCGATTCAGTCTCCTGGCCAGCACTGCTCACACTTCCGCCTTCTTCCTCCTTCTCACCTCCGGCCATGCCCCCCGTCGCCCCAGCAACTCGCGCCTCACCTTCGCTCCCGCCCCCACTCCCCACTGACCCTTTCCTCACCAGTCCTGCCCAGCCAAGCCTCTTCATGGACGTCCTCCCCCACCGCTGCGCTCCTTGTCCGGACTAACTGCATCGGAGGTATGACACCTACAGGGGTGGGGGAGCTCTTTGTTTCCCCCGCCTTGCTGGAGATGTTATCAAAGGACAGAGGATCATAATTGTCCAGTTGTCGGCCTCCCTTCCTGCAGGCGCAGTCCAGAAGGGGGGGGGCACCCGACATGGGGGATTATGTTGGCCGCATTATAAATATATATATTTCTATATAGATGCTTGGGGTACATCCATATACATATATATATATACCCAATATAAACCTGGGGCATAATACTGGCCACATTTAATATATATATATATATATATATATATATATTTGTGGTCAGGGCGCCGGTCCCTGGATGCGGAAGCT
The DNA here is from genome assembly GCF_014858855.1 of Bufo gargarizans. NCBI lineage: Eukaryota > Metazoa > Chordata > Amphibia > Anura > Bufonidae > Bufo > Bufo gargarizans. Next base: position 23,481,162 of record NC_058081.1, read on the forward strand.
AGTGCCAACCTCTGGCTGGTGAATGCCGGAAGCCTGTAACGAGGATAAGCCTAAAAGGGGGCCTATCCCAAGGGAAGAACTAATAAAAGGGGAAGGGAGGGAGGGGTACCTGGCTGCACGTCCCGTCCCTCTGCACTCCTCCGCCTAAGTAGCCAGGGGGCGGGGCCTATGCCCCTCCCACAAATACAGGCTGCACGGCAGCCTTAAAGGGGTTGTCCAGGTTCAGAGCTGAACCTGGACATACCTCCATTTTCACCCAGGCAGCCCCCCTGACATGAGCATCGAAGCAGTTCATGCTCCGATGCTCTCCTTTGCCCTGCGCTAAATCGCGCAGGGCAAAGGCATTTTTCTGAGTTCCGGTGACGTACCGGGGCTCTCTATGGGGCTGACAGGAACCCCGGTGACGTCACCGGCACTGATGGGCGGGATTTGGCTCTGCCCTAGCCAGTAAAACGGCTAGGGCAGAGCTAAAGCCCGCCCCTCAGAGCCGGTGACGTCACCGAACACACTGCTGGGCGGAAGTTACCGCCCGGCAGTGTGTTATTGTAAACACAACAGCCTGTGCCCTGCGCGATCTAGCGCAGGGCACGGGAGCGCATCGGAACATGAGATGCTCCGATGCCAGGCTCAGGAGGGCTGCCGGGGTGAAAATAAGGGTATGTCCGGGTTCAGCTCTGAACCCGGACAACCCCTTTAACTACTTGTGGTCAGGGCGCCGGTCCCTGGATGCGGAAGCTAGTGCCAACCTCTGGCTGGTGAATGCCGGAAGCCTGTAACGAGGATAAGCCTTAAAGGGGCCAAAAAGGAGACACAATCGAACCATGAAAAATTTATTTATCTCATTACAAGGCAAGAGAACAGAAAGCATCCCGGATTTCGGATTGGGGGTTCGGGACGTACCTGGCGAAACATGATGACCTCCAGCGCCCCATGCACCTTATGACATGAGGGGGTATCTGGTGCCTGGATGCCGCCGAGGCTGCCCCAATACGAAAAGAATGCCCCGAGATGCCCTTAGGGTCGTGACCTAAACCGGCCACTAAAGAACGCACATGTGACATGAATTGAGGTGTGGACAACGGCCCTCCATTGAAGGGAAGTAGGGGGCTGTCCGCTGCCGCCGCCTGCAGGGCCACAGATAACTGATGCAGCACCTTGACCGGGCACCAGGCGTTGTGCGAGGGGTAGAAAGACACCAGGGTTGGAGGCCCTGTCTGGGAGGTCTTGGTAGATGGAATGCTCAGCACAAACAGATCGTGGTGCCAGGACAAGTGCTGCCTCTGGAGATGACGGCCATTGCGGACAGAGGTGGTGAATTCCCCTGGACGAAGGAACCCGTAAAACCCTAGATAAAGGGCGGCCTTGATGATAGTGCTAATTAATGGCCCAAAAGGATCACCATCCAGAGCCAGGGACAATTGCCTAAATAAGGATCCAGACATGGGTTGTCGGACCACCGGCCTGCTTGCCCCAGCTTTCTCAATGCCCCGGAGCGTGGCCTTGATGGCTTGTGATGTAAAGAATGAAATCCGGGCCGGATTGTCCAATGTAAACTGATGTTGCACTCCCGCTAGATACAGGCGGATGGTATTGTGAGCGAGCCCGAGGTTGGTATGGCAATGTGCGATGAAGGCCATGATGAATGACACGTCATCCACATCGCCCTGTGGGTGACTGTCAGCAAATTTCTTAAACAGATTCCAGCCCGTACGGTAGTTCCTGATTGTATTGTCAGACAAGCTCCGGTGCAACAGATCCTTCGCTTTGCTGATCAGTGATGTCAGTCCCACACCAGGTCGCTGTATGCCGGAACGTCCGCCCCTGTTCCATCCGCGAGTGGCATGTTCTGAAAGAAGATATTGATGTTAAACCTGGATAGCGCATCAGCAGCCGTATTCTCGGAACCCTGAATGTGCGAGCACTCGAAGCAAAAGTTGTGTACCATGGACAACCACACCAGCCTACGCATAAGGGACATGATCTTTGGGGATTTGGCTCTGCCATTGCGGACGATGTCGACCAAGTCCTGACTATCGGTAATGAATAGAACCCTCGAATTTGCCCAAACGTGACCCCATACATGAGCTGCTGCCACTACTGGATACATCTCCAACAAGGGAGAAGACCGAAGGGCATGCCCGTCCAGCATAATCTGGGACGGCCAGGCCCCGGCTAGCCAGTGATTACCGAATATGGCCGCAAAGCCCTTGGATGCAGCCGCGTCAGAATAAACCGTGGGCGAGGACGGGTCCCGGGGGGGAATAAATAACCTGACGCCGTTCCATGAGGACATGAACGTGCTCCACATGGACAGGTCTGCCATGGCTTGTTGGTCCAACCGGACGACACTGTCCTGTTCCGGGGCTGATGGTAGGAGCAGCAAGAGCCGAGACACAAAGGTGCGCCCCTGGGGCATGACCCTCATGGCAAAGTTCAGCCGGCCCAGCAATGATTGGAGACTTGATTTGGTCAGGAAGCAGGATCTTGCCGCCTCCTGGATGGCCAACCGGATCTGTTGCAATTTCTCCTCAGGGAGCCTTGCTTCCAACTTCACTGAATCCAGAATGACCCCCAGGAAGGTGATTGTAGAGGAAGGACCGACAGTCTTCCCCGCGGCGACCGGAACCTGCAGCGCCGAAAACAACTCCAGCAGGGAGGATAACCCGGAGGGCTGACAGGAGGGGTGTTCCACCAGCAGGAAATCATCCAAGTAGTGGATACACATAGGAGCCTGGCCATGTTCCACCAGGATCCAGTGCAGGGCCTGGGCCAGCCGGTCAAACAGCCAAGGACTGCTTTTTGAGCCAAACGTAAGACGATTGGCAAAGTAGTATTTGCCTGCCCATTTGATGCCATAATATTGCCACAGTTGTGGGAGGATCGGGAGCAACTTGAAGGCATCAGCAATATCAGTTTTTGACAACCAGGCCCCCCTGCCGGCTTTGAGGATGAACTGAATGGCCTCATCGATAGAGGAGTATGTCATGCTGAACTCTTCTGAAGGTATGAGAGAGTTGATACTAGGGATATGCGAGGAATGAGGAGCCGAGAGATCGTAGATTAGCCTTTTTTTATTTGAGCCTTTCTTAGCCACCACTCCAATCGGGTTGACCCTCCATACTTCAAAAGGGATCGAGTCGAATGGGCCGATGATGAACCCTTTATCCAACTCCAGGGATAATGCCGCTTGCACCGCCTCAGGATCTTGTCTGGCAGAGAGAAGGTTCTCACATTCCCAATTTGCATGTGGCAGGGCCACCAGTCCCGTGTGGAACCCTAGAGACAGGCCAGAGATCAAATGACGCACGAACTGCCGGTCGTCATGACCTTCCAGGAGCGCCTCCAGGAGCTCCACGTTGACGTCGGTCAGTCATGCCTGCTTGGCAGCTTTCTTGGGACAGGTAGACCTGGGATGTGCCCGAAAGCAGACCGTGCATACGTGCAGGGCCCTGCACCCACTGAACATGCAGTGACCGAAGTTGAAATTATTGCATATCTGGCTCTTGCCCAGATATACAATAGGCCTGCCAAATTTGTCTATGAGGGCCGGGCCCCTGGGAACACCCGATGTTCCCGGCAGGGCTCTGTCCGGACGCGCCGATGCCTCGTTGGGGCACCATTCTGTCGCATGAAAAATCGACTGACATGCGCCACAAGTGGGGGCTCGGAGACCAGCAAAATGCCTGCAGAAGAGCTCCATATCCAGCACAGCCCAATTGGTCATGAACTGGAACTGTGCCAGGGAGGCTGCGGCCTTTGCCGCGAAGGACCGGTGGTAGTCATAAAACGCCGAGCCCCCATACTTGTGACCCAAATCAGTGACTTGATATAAATAGGCGTCCAGCTCCTCCCTCCTACTCGGCTGCGCCGAGCAGATGACGTCTCGGAACAAGCTGAATGCAAGAACAAATTCTGGTATAGATAATTTGCGGTTCAACCGGGCATCTTTTGGACCTCATAACCACAGACACTTCCCCGCAATCAATTGTTCTGTGCTCGTTGGCATCGTGCGATGCTATGAGGATAGATGCCAGGTTCACCTCTTTGCCTGCCAGTATGTCTTTCCTAATGTTCTCGGCCACAAAGTGAGCTGGGACAATGGCCGGCGGGGTAGAGGACATACCTGAGGAACCCGCCACTGGCCACGATACCGCAGCCCTGGACTCCAGCTCCATGACCCTGTGCTGGATGTCCGCTACTGAGGCCGCCAGACTCCCCATCGTGGCATTTAACTGGGCCAGTGATGACTGTATGGTAGGCACTGCCAGCTGCTCACTGGGTGAAACCGGGCTAGACACCAGTAGCCTGTAAAGTTCGGCTTTCCTGGCCGAAGCCGGGTGACTGATGCCCCTTCTATTTAATTCTGCCACGAGCTTCGGAATGGTCCAGCTCCTTAGGGATCCATGACCTGCCAGACTGGAAACCACGGACCCGGCGATGGACGAGGCGTCATCGATGTCTGAAGCCTGGGACATGTTGACCGTGTTGTGATTAAGCCCTGGATATCACCTGAGGACAAAACCCTTGTTACTCGTGTGAACACCAGGCGTGCCTAGAACATCCCGGTGGTCCGCCCCTTTAATACCCCTACCAGTAAGACCGCCCCTGGACTAAGGCCGGCCTGACGGACCAGAATTGCTACTTACCTGGTTATAGAATTTGATGAAAAAAAGGGGGTACCGATACCGTACTGGAGGCTCGTACCACTGACCGAGGTGGAGGCCTTTTTAAAGGAAGCCGAAGGCACTGAGACCCCAACGTGCTGCCGTAAAAATAAAACAAATATGAAAACTAAATGCGCCGGAGTATTATCAACCTGGTTGCGACAGGCTGTACCGTCTACCTCTGAGGGAACACACAAAAACAACAACATGGCCTAAACGTTTTTTTTTTTTTAGGCCAGGACTGAAGTGCCATCAACCAGTTATGCAGGCCGCTAAGGGAGGATGCGTGCCCACCCTGGTGGGAGAGACCCTGTGGATGTGCTAGACAGGACACCCTGCCACCGAGGTGGCTGACGCGACATTGTCTGAACGCTTCAGACAGACGTGCAACAAGAGACGAGGCAGACAACCTGGACGTACCAGGCATGACCACGTGCCACCGGGGTAGCGGACGTACATTTGACCAACGTTTACAAGCACCCGTGCCACAGGAGACAAATAAGACAACCTGGACGTTCCAGGCAGGACCACGAGCCACCGGCGTGGCAGACATACTTCGCCTGAACGTTTCAAGCAGACATGTAACAGGAGACGAGTATGGACCCTGGACGTTCCAGGCGGGCCCCGCTGTCCCGGAGTGACCACCACAATAACACTTGAACGCTTCAAGCGGACGTACCACATAAGATGACAGACACCCTGGAGCTCCAGGCAGGACACGGAGTGGAGGACGTATTACTGCCCGACTGCCTCCAGCAGACGTACCACGATAACCAAGTAACCAGCCTGGGCTCCAGGCAGGACCACATGCCACCGGAGTGGCGGACGCCACAAAGCCTGAACGCTTCAAGCAGATGACCACGATTAACAAGGTGACAACGTGGGGTCCCAGGCAGGACCACATGCCACCGGCGTGGTGGACGCAACGATGCCTGAACGTTTCAAGCAGACGCACCACAATAAACAGGCGACCCACAATGAACGAAGAGACACCCTGGAGGTTCAGGCATGACACGGATTGGATGACGTACTATTGCCTGAACGCTTCAGGCAGACGTACCACAATAAACAGAGCGACAACCTGGGGTTCCAGGCCGGACCACATGCCACCGGAGTGGCGGACGCAAGGATGCCTGAACGTTTCAAGCAGACGTACCACAATGAACATGCGACTTACAATGAACAAGTGACAACCTAGGGTTCCCTGCCACTAATAGAAAAAAGCAACATAGCTTGAACGTTTCAAGCAGACGAGCAACAAGAGAGACTAGTATGACAACCTGGACATGCCAAGAGGGACCACATGCCACTGGTGCGGCGGACATCACATATGGGAGACGTGTGAACGTGCCTGCGGCCAAACCCCCGTGACATACAGGTCCTTCTAAAAAAATTTGCATATTGTGATAAAGTTCATTATTTTCTGTAATGTACTGATTAACATTAGACTTTCATATATTTTAGATTCATTACACACAACTGAAGTAGTTCAAGCCTTTTATTGTTTTAATATTGATGATTTTGGCATACAGCTCATGAAAACCCAAAATTCCTATCTCAAAAAATTAGCATATCATGAAAAGGTTGTCTAAACGAGCTATTAACCTAATCATCTGAATCAACTAATTCACTCTAAACACCTGCAAAAGATTCCTGAGGCTTTTAAAAACTCCCAGCCTGGTTCATTACTCCAAACCGCAATCATGGGTAAGACTGCCGACCTGACTGCTGTCCAGAAGGCCATCATTGACACCCTCAAGCAAGAGGGTAAGACACAGAAATAAATTTCTGAACGAATAGGCTGTTCCCAGAGTGCTGTATCAAGGCACCTCAGTGGGAAGTCTGTGGGAAGGAAAAAGTGTGGCAGAAAACGCTGCACAACGAGAAGAGGTGACCGGACCCTGAGGAAGATTGTGAAGAAGGACCGATTCCAGACCTTGGGGGACCTACGGAAGCAGTGGACTAAGTCTGGAGTATAAACATCCAGAGCCCCCGTGTACAGGCGTGTGCAGGAAATGGGCTACAGGTGCCGCATTCCCCAGGTCAAGCCACTTTTGAACCAGAAACAGCGGCAGAAGCGCCTGACCTGGGCTACAGAGAAGCAGCACTGGACTGAAAGCAAATTTTGCATGTCATTCGGAAATCAAGGTGCCAGAGTCTGGAGGAAGACTGGGGAGAGGGAAATGCCAAAATGCCTGAAGTCCAGTGTCAAGTACCCACAGTCAGTGATGGTCTGGGGTGCCATGTCAGCTGCTGGTGTTGGTCCACTGTGTTTTATCAAGGGCAGGGTCAATGCAGCTAGCTATCAGGAGATTTTGGAGCACTTCATGCTTCCATCTGCTGGAAAGCTTTATGGAGATGAAGATTTCATTTTTCAGCACGACCTGGCACCTGCTGACAGCGCCAAAACCACTGGTAAATGGTCTACTGACCATGGTATTACTGTGCTCAATTGGCCTGCCAACTCTCCTGACCTGAACCCCATAGAGAATCTGTGGGATATTGGGAAGAGAAAGTTGAGAGACGCAAGACCCAACACTCTGGATGAGCTTAAGGCCGCTATCGAAGCATCCTGGGCCTCCATAACACCTCAGCAGTGCCACAGGCTGATTGCCTCCATGCCACGCCGCATTGAAGCATCCTGGGCCTCCATAACACCTCAGCAGTGCCACAGGCTGATTGCCTCCATGCCACGCCGCATTGAAGCAGTCATTTCTGCAAAAGGATTCCCGACCAAGTATTGAGTGCAGAACTGAACATAATTATTTGAAGGTTGACTTTTTTTGTATTAAAAACACTTTTCTTTTATTGGTCGGATGAAATATGCTAATTTTTTTAGATAGGAATTTGGGGTTTTCACGAGCTGTGGCCAAAATCATCAATATTAAAACAATAAAAGGCTTGAACTACTTCAGTTGTGTGTAATGAATCTAAAATATATGAAAGTCTAATGTTTATCAGTACATTACAGAAAATAATGAACTTTATCACAATATGCTAATTTTTTGAGAAGGACCTGTATACCATACCCGTGTAGCAATCAGGACGTACCACCTACTGCAAGTAAGGAATCCTTGGAATGGCGTGGAGCGTCAGATAACCGACCAGAATCAGATACTGCAACGATGATGCATGACAACAATGTAAATGTATTGGAATTTTTTTTTTTATTTTTTTTTTACATGCCCCAACCCAGCTTTCCCGCCGGAGCCACAGGCCTGCCACAGAACGCAGGCACTGCTGCTCCAGCACGGAGAGCCCCACAACACAGCTCTTGAGCAGGGAAGGTAGAATCTAGAAGCTTGGGGTATTCATACATGACCATCACAGAGTGGGATACGTTTGGGGCGAATGTTCACAAGTAAGCTAACCCCAGACATAATGTAATTTCCCATTTATAATCCAAAGAGGTTTGTGTTCTGTAATGTCAGCACATATGAACAATAATACACATTGTGGAACATCGGGACCAGGATAATAAATAAAAAAATAAAAAAAGTGACAGTTCCCATATGAACACCAGCCACGTGCCTAATGATGTGCACGTGCTGGTCAACATGCGCCACTGCAAATGAGACCGCAGGCCCCCCCGGCCGGCGGCGGGGTTAACAACCACCGTGAAAGTGTAACCAGGGGCGGAGCCGCAGAGCGTGCCTAGCAACCGGCAGACGCGGCCGCCCCCGGAACACACGTCCGCCCGTGATTGCCTGCGCCGCCCGGCCTGAACAAGGAGGTGAGCGGAGCTCCGGCCCCAACCCCCCGCGTGTCTGCGCCACCTTGTTGAGAGGTGAGGACTTGAGCAGCCGTACGCCGCCCCCCGCACCGTGGTACGAATCTGAGCAGCCGACCGGCATCGGCTACCTTGCTTACCTGCGCGACCTAGACATGGCGACGCCGATCCCATACTTACCCGGATCGAGGCTTAAGGGAGCGGGACGTGCAGTAACCAGACGTGAACCGGAAGTACCAGGTACCTGGCTGCACGTCCCGTCCCTCTGCACTCCTCCGCCTAAGTAGCCAGGGGGCGGGGCCTATGCCCCTCCCACAAATACAGGCTGCACGGCAGCCTTAACTACATATACATATACAGAAGTGTGCTGTGCAATATAAGGGGCATACACACATTATATATATATATATATATATATATATATATATATATGTATGTATCCACAGACCTGGGCCCATACTGGCCATACAGGGCCAATATATATATGTATATATTAAAAGGCTTATATACATATAGTTGCATAAAACTCCTTCCCTCTACACATCCCGTTGAAAGATAGAACATGTCCTATTATTGCCCGCAAATCACGTTCCGTAGCTCCATTCAAGTAAAAACGGAACACATACGGAAATTTTATGCCCAGCCCAGTTTTTTTCTATGTAAATACTGTATAGTGTATATGCCATACGGAAAAACAGGACAGAAATGGAAACACAACGGAAACAAAAAACGGAACAACGGATCCGTGAAAAATGGACTGCAAAACACTGAAAAAGCCACAGGGTCCTGTGAAAGAGGCCTAAGGCTACATGCACACGACCGTATGTGTTTTGCGGTCCGCAATTTGTGGATCTGCAAAAAAAAAACATATGCCATCCGTTTTTTTTACGGATCTATTATGACAATACCTAAAACAGACAAGAATAGGACATGTTCTATTTTTTTGTGGGGCATATACTGATGCAACAGGATCTGTTTTTTTTTTCTCTCTCTTTAGCCTTAGGCCTCATGCACACGACCGTTGTGTGCATCCGTGGCCGTTGTGCCGTTGTGCCTTTCAATGGGTCCGTGGAAAAATCGGAAAATGCACCGTTTTGCAGCCGAGGCCGTGATCCGTGTATCCTGTCCGTCAAAAAAATAGGACCTGTCCTATTTTTTTGACGGACAACGGTTCACGGACCCATTCAAGTCAATGGGTCCGTGAAAGAACACGGATGTACACAAGATTGGCATCCGTGTCCCTGATCCGTGGCCGTAGGTTGCTTTCATACAGACGGATCCGAAGATCCGTCTGCATAAAAGCTTTTTCAGATCTAAGTTTTCACTTCGTGAAAACTCATATCCGACAGTATATTCTAACACAGAGGCGTTCCCATGGTGATGGGGACGCTTCTAGTTAGAATATACTACGAACTGTGTACAAGACTGCCCCCTGCTGCCTGGCAGCACCCGATCTCTTACAGGGGGCCGTGATCAGCACAATTAACCCCTTCAGGTGCGGCACCTGAAGGGGTTAATTGTACTATCATAACCCCCTGTAAGAGATCAGGGCTGCCAGGCAGCAGGGGGCAGACCCCCCCCCTCCCCAGTTTGAATATCATTGGTGGCCAGTGCGCCCCCCCCCCCCTCTATTGTAATAAATCGTTGGTGGCACAGTGTGCGCCCCCCATCGCCCCCCCTCCCTCCCTCTATTGTAATAAATCGTTGGTGGCACAGTGTGCGCCCCCCATCGGCCCCCCCTCCCTCTATAGCAGTAACAACATTGGTGGCAGTGTGCGGCCTCCCATCTCCCCCCCCCCCCCCGATCATTGGTGGCAGCGGAGTTCCGATCGGAGTCCCAGTTTAATCGCCGGGGCTCCAATCGGTAACCATGGCAACCAGGACGCTACTGCAGTCCTGGTTGCCATGGTTACTTAGCAATAGTACAATAGTAGAAGATTCATAGTTACCTGCTTGCTGCTATGATGTTCGTGTCCGGCCGGGAGCTCCACCTACTGGTAAGTGACAGGTCTGTGCGGCGCATTGCTAAATGAACTGTCACTTACCAGTACGTGGAGCTCCCGGCCGGTCACAGACATCGCAGCAGCAAGCAGGTAAGTATGAATCTTCTACTATTGTACTATTGCTAAGTAACCATGGCAACCAGGACTGCAGTAGCGTCCTGGTTGCCATGGTTACCGATCGGAGCCCCAGCGATTAAACTGGGACTCCGATCGGAACTACGCTGCCACCAATGATAGGGATGGGGGGGGGGGATGGGAGGCTGCAGACTGGCCACCAATGTTGTTACTGCTATAGAGGGAGGGGGGGGCGATGCGATGGGGGGTGCACACTGTGCCACCAACGATTTATTACAATAGAGGGAGGGGGGGCGATGGGGGGTGCACACTGTGCCACCAACGATTTATTACAATAGAGGGAGGGAGGGGGGGGGGCCGCACTGGCGACCAATGATATTCAAACTGGGGAGGGGGGTCTGCCCCCTGCTGCCTGGCAGCCCTGATCTCTTACAGGGGGATATGATAGTACAATTAACCCCTTCAGGTGCGGCACCTGAGGAGTTAATTGTGCTGATCACGGCCCCCTGTAAGAGATCGGGTGCTGCCAGGCAGCAGGGGGCAGTCATGTACACAGTTTGTAGTATATTCTAACTAGAAGCGTCACCATCACCATGGGAACGCCTCTGTGTTAGAATATACTGTCGGATCTGAGTTTCACGATGTAGCTCATATCCGACAGTATATTCTAACATAGAGGCGTTCCCATGGTGATGCGGACGCTTCAAGTTAAAATATACCATCGGATTGGAGAAAACTCCAATCCGATGGTATAAAAGAACTTCAGATTTTACATTGAAAGTCAATGGGGACGGATCCGTTTGAAATGGCACCATATTGTGTCAACATCAAACGGATCCGTCCCCATTGACTTGCATTGTAATTCAAGACGGATCCGTTTGGTTCCGCACGGCCAGGCGGACACCAAAACGACTTTTTTTTCATGTCCGTGGATCCTCCAAAAATCAAGGAAGACCCACGGACGAAAAAACGGTCACGGATCACGGACCTACGGACCCCGTTTTTGCGGACCGTGAAAAAATACTGTCGTGTGCATGAGGCCTTATGCACACAACTGTTGTTTTGGTCCGCATCCGAGCCACAGTTTTTGCGGCTCGGGTGCGCACCCATTCACTTCAATAGGGCCGCAAAAGATGTCCGCACCCGCATCTGTTGCTCCGTTCCGTGGTCCGCCAAAAAATAATAACCTGTCCTAACCTTGTCCGTTTTGCGGACAAGAATAGGCAGTTATATTAATGGCTGTCCGTGCCGTTCCGGAACACACATGGACGCCATCAGTGTTTTGAGGATCCGCAATTTACGGACCACAAAACACACAATCGTCGTGTGCATGCAGCCTTCTTCTGATAGATCAGAAGGACAGCAAGCTAGACGGTGATGTGAACTCACCCTAAGGATTCATGTAAACAAAGATATTTTCTTTCCACCTCCATTCCATTTTTTTTGCGGACCGTGTGCGGAACCATTCACTTTAATGTGTCCGCAAAAACAACGGAAGGTACTTTGTGTGCATTCTGTTTCCGTATTTCTGTTCTGCAAAATTTGTGCATGTCCTATTATTGTCCGTAAATCACGGTCCGAGGCCCCACTTAAGTCAATGGGTCCGCAAAAAATATGGAACGCACACGGAACACATCTGTATGTCATCAGTATTTCGCGGATCCATACTGTAGAAATGCTATGCCCAGCCCATATTGCTCATGTGTTTGGTTTTTAATAAGTTACTGTTTCCGTTTCAGATCCGCAAAAAAAGGATCGTATACGGAAACCATACAGATATTTGTTGTGGAATAACGGAACGGAAGAGGACTTAAATCAGAGAGAGAAAAAACTCTCAGATACGGAACAACGGATCCGTGAAAAATGGACCGCAAAACAACAATGGCCGTGTGCATGAGCCCTAAGGAATAAATACACCCAAGAAATGAACACAAATCCCTTATGAACTCCACCACTGGACTCTGCATTGCCATATCCTCATCAGGTATGGATGGTGTCCAGCTGAGTATAATGAAGGGTCAGGTGAAGTGATGACCATGTGATGGGTGAGGTATAAAGATCTCCTCCCTCCACCCCTTCCTGGTGTGACTTCTCCTGTAGTCAAGATGTTGTTAGGGATTAGGTGGAGTTGGTTGCTTGTTGTGCTCATCTATGGGTCAGGCTTTAGCAGTGCCTTGGTTAGACACCGGCGCCAGCCAGACACTCGGTGGAGGAATTATCAGCCTGGATGGGGATCTTCTAGAACTGTATCTGCAGTAGGTTCTCCTAGGGGAGATCTTTTGTCTCCAGTTTCTGGAATTGGGTCTCTGAGAAGTTCTGGTCCTGTGTCTGGATGGGGTCGCATGTATCCTGGAGTAGGTTATCAGTCCAGACAGCTTACACAGCCCCCACCGATTATGCTGAACCCATCGTCCCCTGTCAGAGTGCAGTGTGCTGAGGACAGTATGGTGGTGACTGTAGAGAGAGACTTCTATGGTAATGGTAGGCTGGTGAATCCTTCAGACCTGGTCCTTGGGACCTGCACAGCTGGCTCTCAGACTTCAGTTACTACTGTAGTCTTTCAAATTGCTCTTCAAGAATGTGGAAGCAACCTAGAGGTAAGTTGGTGGAGGACTAAAGGTCCCTAATAGTAGACAAATATGCACTGGGCAACAATTACTGTGTTTATCATGAAAACCCTTTAGGTCCTTTTCACTATATTGAAATGGTTGTGGACAGAGATTAGCAAATTTCATATTTAGAAATTTCTTTATGCTTTTACTGGTGAAAGGTGAATTGCGTTATGGATTCTTCTACCACGGACCCTAATGCAATTGTCGTATGACGGAATACCTCTAAAGGCATTCAGTCATAGAATTCTTGGGGCTGCAAAACGGATTCGTTCCCATTATGCAGGGGAGTCCTCTCCTGCATAACTGAAAGGGGACGGATCCTTTTTGCAGGCCATAGGCTTCTGTCACAGAATTGCGTTATGGTCTGTGGTAACGGAATCCATAACACAATTCCCCTTTTACCAGTAAATAAAGCATGAACAAATTTCATAACCTGAAATTTGTTCAGCTCTTGTTGTGGACATAGATCTGGCTTCTTTGAGGTACATTAACCCTTTCTACAGCTTGTGCCCAGGAATGTTGGCAAGTTTTAGCGGGTATACTATGGTGTCATGATGTTCTGACGCAATAATGGACTTTTATAACAAAATCTAACCAGTTGTCCATTTCTGGCCTTGCAGTGTACTTGACACACTGCTTTGTCAAGTTTCTCTTCTTGTATATCTTATAGGGTGGCTTGTTCTTACTAAATTATCCCACTGATTTGGTTGAGGTTTTTTTTTTTTTTTGTGTGCTTTTGAGTGGAGACTAACCTTATTGTGGCTCTTTATCTCCTCCAAGATGACTTCAGATATACTTATCTACAAGATCAACTTGTCTTACACTCCCACAACCTCCCCCAATGTGCCCATCATTAGGTCCAATCCTGCAGTGGTTCCCATCTGGTGTTACTACCCACGGTAAGTCTGTACTAATAGTGTGCTCTATAGCTATGTCTTCTAGAGCCTTCCAGTGGTGAAATGTCGTCCAGGACTCCCAAGTTAAGCTAGATGGTGGTTGTTGTTTGTGGTCACATTGAGACAACTGTTTGCCCCAACCAGCCATAAGACAGTCTTGTCCTGCTGGATCTGACTGGGACAGTCACAGCTTGATTCCACTTACATTATGAAGCAATGTCCTGTAGTATCAGTACTGTGATCTTTGGCCATGTAATGAGTATAGCAGCTGTACTGTCCATGTAGTCCCATCCTAATTATTGCATTAATCATCCTGCTCTTCAAGGTTCATGATGACTCTGAAAGGGATCTTGACAAACATTCCCCTCTTGCTCTATTGAGGCTTTGAGCTGTCTCCTCTCCTGGCATGTGTTTCACCAACTACTTACACTCCATGTAGTAATTCTGGAGATCCTTTGACTGTTCCTGATTCCTAATGGAAGTTGGCAGTATGCCATAAAGGTCCGAGTGTTCAGTTTTGGGGTGTGTGACACTAATTCTATTGGTGCAGCCAGTCACTATGCAGGGACACCCAGACTGGCTTTTATTGCAAACTGCTAGCAATTCAATAGTAGTAGGAATAATGGGGGGGAACTGTAGCCCGCAAGATATTCCAGAAATGATGACCTGGGAATTGGTTGCTAAAACAAATGTCTGGGGAGTAGACGGGCCCTCTTAGAATAGGACCCGGCAGAAGGACTTAAGGAAAAAAATAGGTTGGCGACCATAAAACTCTGGTGTAAGTAGAGCAGGACTGGTCAGGGTGTCGTAACTTCAGTTAAAAACGCTGGAACACCCCTAAGGCCTCAATGCCATAAGTGTCCGCTTCGCTAATTTACCATATGGTTGATAAGATTCTTTCAAGTTCCAGTCAACCTCTCAAAGGGCTTGTCCACCATTACAACCATGGCTGCTTACTTCCAAAAATCACCCCTCCTGTCGATTGACTCAGCTCTATAGTGAATAGGGCTAAACTGCGATGCCACCTGTGGACACATGGTATGATTATGGAAAGCTGCCATTTTCTTGCAATCACGTACAGTTATCCTTTCATTTCTCTACTCTTTCAGATTTGGCAATGTAAGCAGCAATGCCATCAAGCCAACATGGGCTCCCTTCAGCACCACAGTGAGCTCAGAAGAAAGGTTGTCTTTCTCCTTGACTCTCATGACTGGTAAGACTCCTTCCAGTAGAGGAGGGGTGCGTAGTCTCTTGTCTTGTACTAATAGCCTTATTTTGTCTGTAGAGGACTGGAGTGCTCCTCGTCAATCACTGGTCTACCAGCTTGGTGAAATCTTCTACATAGAGGCCTTTGTGGACATGGAGAACCACGTCCCGATGATGCTGTTTGTTGATAGCTGTGTTGCCACCCTTACTCCAGATGAGACCTCTAATCCTCACTATGACATTATTACTTATAATGGGTGAGTTTCTGTTTTTGTTGTTTTTACTGTTAATTCAAGGGCATCTTCACTGAAATAAATATCTCCTACAGGTGCTTGATCGATGGAATGCTAGAAGAATCCTCTTCAACCTTTGGTTCTCCAAGACCTGGAGCAAATAAGCTTAGATTCACAGTTGATGCCTTCAGGTTCATGAACAGTGACCTTTCTATGGTAATGACTAGAGATAGTAGTATGACCCTGAATGCCAAGCAATTAACTTTGTAGCTGTCTTTAACATACTTGTTTTCACCCCACTAATTAGGGTTGAAAGCACACAACTGGCCACTGTTCTAACCTGCACTTTCAACATTAGTCTGTTGCCAAAATTAGGTGTTACACACTGCTTACATGGCCCTGTAGCACAAGTGCCAGTGGTACCTTTGTTCTTATGTTGTGACTTTCACCAGCTGTAATGATGTTTAACCCATATGCAAATGAGGGCTCGTAGCTGCCCAGGCCGCTCTGCCTTTCACATTGCTTGTCCCTCCCTGTAAGGGTTCTTTCTCACTAGCGTTATTCTTTTCTGGCATTAAGTTCCATCCTAGGGGCTCAATACCAGAAAAGAACAGAGTTTTTATCCTAATACATTCTGAATGGAGAGCAATCCATTCAGGATGTCTTCAGGTCAGTTCGTTAGCCTTTTCAGGGCTGAGATAATACTGCAGCATGCTGCGGTTTTATCTCCGTTCAAAATTCCGGAACAGATCCGAAATTAATGCCGGATTCAGCCCCGAGTGTTCCGGCCAAACGGATCCGTCTTGTGGTCTGCGCATGCTTAGACCACAAAACATGTGACAAAATAATGTCAGCTAACACCGGAGAGATGGATCCAGCATTTCAATGCATTTGTCAGACGGATCAGGATTCTGTTTCGGCGACGGAACTGCCTGCCGGAATCCTCTGCCGCAAGTGGGAAAGTACCCCAAGTCTGTTGCATCATTCCCAGTACCGGCCAAGAACCTGCACATGGCAGTTTGCCGCCGGCCTGGGCATGCCCGCTGGTTTCACATGGCGCATGTGCACTTGATTTATCCATGCTGCTGCCCACAATGGCCATCAGTGACAAAACAGACTAACTGGGCAGGACAAGCAAGAGGTTGGAGTAGTAATATGGGAAAGGCAGTGGCCTGGGCACCTACATCACGAGCACGGCCCCTGGACACTTGCCAGCCCTCATCTGCATATGGATTAAATGTTTATTGGTACTTAAGGAAGAGTGCCAAGTAAGCAATGTGTAACATCAAATCTTGGTGACAGACTCCCTTTAATGGAGGTAAATGTACTGGAATTTATATTCTCCTTTGATAGCCTGATTAGAATGGTATTCTGCTTGACACTAATGTACGTTAACTGTTCGAAATAAGAAACTCAATAAAAACTATTAAAACAGAATAACCCATATGGGAATCCTAATCCTTTCTAGTATTGGCCCTGAGGGTAACTTCCCCAGCTGTCCAAGATTATGAATGTAAATTATTTCTCATGAGATATAAACTGTAATTGTGGTGTCTTAGATCTACATAACCTGTCACCTGAGAGCTGCTGACATTAACCAGACCCCTGATCCAATGAACAAGGCCTGCTCCTACAACAAGGCTACCAGCAGGTAAAACCTTTCACATCTGAGTGTCTTCAGTTAGATGACTACACAACCCTAAATGGAGTCTTGGATAACAATGGATGTTCTCTCAATGGTTGACACTTTTCTTGCTCTTACAGTTGGTCACCTGTGGAAGGCCCCAGTGTGAACTGCCAGTGCTGCAACACTGGGAACTGTGCTACAGTTGGCAGCCGGAGAACAGCATGGGGCCCACAACCTGCCAGGTCAAGAGGAGTTGGGAAGAGAGATGTCGGTGAGTTCTTCATTCAAACGTCTCCTAAAGCTTCCATAAACGTGAAGGTATTTGAAAATGGCTGTTGCTAATTCTTCCACTAGGTGCTCATCTAGAGAAATACACTCTGGCCAGACTGGGCCCTCTTCTAGTGACTGGATCTAAGCCTAACCAGGTCTCCAAAGAAGGAATTTCCCAAGCTTCCAGAATGGGTGTAGAAGAACCTCTGCAGTTGTGGGTGCTGGTGGCCATGGGCTCAATCACTTCAGTAGTTGTTGCTGTGTCTCTTATTGTGGCTGTAAAATGTATTTTGAAAAAACTGTCTCGCAAATAGTCCAGAAATAAATGGGTAAAATGTTACTTGTTCTTTTATGTCTTGTCTCAATCAATGGTTGTATGGGATTGGCTTCATGTGACCCATAACTTCATGCATGGTCCAGCAACACAGACCATCTCCTGGTGCTATATACATGAGTACTGTAGATGCATTTAAAAAAGTTGTGCTTGAAATTACCCCCCCCCCCCCCCCCCAACAATTACACATACCAGCCTTGAAGGACTATTTTGTAAAGATCCAAATGGAGAAACTGGAGTTATTTGATGGTTCTCAGGTTGGGACATGCAGATTTTCCTTGACATAGCAATGGTATGTGCTCTTAAATGTCTGATGGGAGTGGGTTTCACCTTCAAAGAAGATCCTGGCTTGAAGTGCATACTTTTCCATTGACTGCTATGGGAATTCTGACAAGACTGCTGGCTCAGCTGTTTTTGAAGATCCCATACCAGTCAAGGAGGGTGGCATGCTGTGTTCTTGGCTGGACTGCCTTCTTAATCTAGGTCCAGTGGTGGTCTTGCAACCCACACAATTGCTTGGAACCCCTTGACAGTTGGACAGTGCAAATCTTTCAGCAGCACATGGGGCTTATATCTTAATATCTGCTATTCATTATCTTAGGCTTCAGACCACTAGATCTGAATCCTAGGAGTTGGTACAATAGGACAGGTGGTCAGCATGACCTGTGCCAGTTCTTAGGCAGTGCACTAACTTGATCTGCAGGCTGACCATTGCAGATGGCAACATGAATGGGGAGTGATGAAAGTATTCTATTTTGGCACTTGAGAGGGGCAGTATAAATAAATGCAGCACTCCTGGGGCCAACCATACTGGAGGGGCATTATAAATAGTGGGCACTGTTGGGGTCCCAGCAGTGCCCACTTAGTAGTGTCTTGCAGCAGTTTTAACTTTATAGTGCCACTCTTTTATATAGAGGAGCCCTTCCTGCAGCATACTAAATTGGTGGTAGCAGCAGGATAACACCATTGGGAACCAAAAGGAAGATTATCTGGTCTGAGTGGAGAACATCTAAATCACTGGATGTAAGGGGTATGATGCTGTAAACATAGCCATGATCAAAAGTTTAAGACCACTTGAAAAATGGCAAATCATATTTAGCACGGCTGGATCTTAATGTTCCAAGTTGAGCTTCAACATGCAACAAGAAGAAATGGAGAGCACCCGACAGTTTAGGGAGGGTGATGAGGGACTGGTGGTGTCCCCTTTACCCTTCCTAGGTTAGTCAGGCCCCCTGCTCTTCTTCTGTATGGCAGGTTTGGGCAAGGCAGGGTTAATGGTGCTGGGAAAGGAGTGTGAGGGGTTAATGGAGGATGGTATTGCCAGGAAGCAGGAAGGGGAGGTGGTTGTAGCTAGGGGTATGTATATATATATATATATATTCCCCCTTCTGCCCCTGCCTCTTCCTCTTTTCAGAGAAGGCAAGCTGGTGGGTCTGCTTGCTTGCTGCCTGTCCCCTCAAGAGTATGGCTGCAGGAGACGCTCGGTTGCGGGATGCTCTCCTGGCAAAGTTTAGTGAGGAAGGGGAGGGCTGGCTGCACTCGTTTCTGAGCGCTCCTGCTTCCTCTCTCCCTCCTGCGCCTGAGTTGATTGCTGCGGTGGGTGCACTGCAGGTGGCTGCTTCACCCCCCATTGCCCCGTCTGATATTCCTGCCGGGCAGCGTTCCGGCCGTACTCACCGGCCTCCGGTGCGTCTGGGTCACTCGCCTCCTCCCTCCCTGGGTGCCGTGCAGGCGCCGCCCCTTCCGCTTCTGCCTCCTGTGCCGATCCAGTCTCGGTGTGCGGCGGTGTGGGGAGCGGGTGGGTTTGCAGGCATGGGGTCCCATCATAGTGTTCAGGAGGATGGGGAGCGATCATTAACCCCTCCAGACTCACAGCAGGCCCCTCTTCTCCCTCCTCCTCCTCTCCCTCCTGTTGTGCATGAGAATGGCTTGATACTTTTGCCTGGGGGTATGGGGGCGGTTGCACAGTTGCCCGCACCCTCTCCCCCTGCTGTGGGGGTTGTACCTATAGTGCCCCCTTCTCAGATGCCACCCTCCCTCCCACTAACTCAGCCATCTGCGGTTCCTCCCCCTACTGGTCACTCGTGCAGGCGCAGGGAGGTGTCATTGTCCCCCCTCCTCATCGGTTGATGGCAGGAGCAGGGGCCGCCGGGGTCACCGTAGTCGTCGTCCGCGGCGCGGTTCCCGGTCTTCTAGGCACAGTAGGCGGTCCAGATCCTCTTGTTGGCGCTCCCCGTCGTCAGACGGGTCTTCGGGCGCTTCAGAGGAGTCTGTTTGAACACCGCGTTCCCGGTGGGACAGGCCGGTCCCGGTTGAGCTGTCCAGGGCATCCAGCCTGGTGAATTTGGCGGTGCACAGGAATGACGTGCCTGTACCTGCGTTGGCCGCGCCGATACCTTCCCCTGCTGGTGAGTACCAATATGCTGGGGCGTGGGGGGCTGGTGGGTCCTCTGCGGGTTTGGAAGTGTTATTGAAGTCTTTATTGGACAAATTGCCGGCTTTGTTGCCCCCGGCAGCACCGATTGCGGTTGCGCCGGAGTTGGTCGCAGCGGCGGCTCCGGGGCCCGATTTGAGAGAGGCCTCTTCCGCATCTGATCGGGCCCCACCGATGCTGGCGGGTGTGCATAAGGATTCTTTTTTCTGCGGGGTTAGCCCTTTGGGTTCGCATTTAGAGGAGGCGGTGCGGGAGAAGATTTGGTCCAATCAGTATGTGGACATTTGGTCGCTGGCATCAGTTGACCAGCACACGGTGGATAGGGAGAAACGTTTCTTGGATAAGCCTTATGATAGGAGGTTGAAGGTGTCCAAGACTATGAACAATTGGTTGCAGGCGTTTGCGGTTTTGGGGTGCGTTATGGGGCAGCGGCACCCTGAGCGCTGTGCGGAGTTGTTCATATATTTGGACACTATCTATAGTGCGTATAAGGCTCATGGGGGTAGCGCGTGGTGGAGGTATGATTAAGAGTTCAGGAGGCGTTTGGCGCTTCAGCCGGAGCTGGGTTGGGGAGTGAAGGCCACGGATGTGTGGCTTCGCCTGATGGTGTCACAGCGCCCGCCTTTCTTTCCAGGGGCGGCCGCTGGGGCCTCGGCAGCCCAGGGGCCAGTGGCCGTTTAGACGACCGGGCGCGTGCTGGTTGTTCAATGAGGGTTTCTGCAAATATGCCGGTTTGTGTAAGTACAAGCATGAATGCTCGGCTTGTGGCGGCCCTCACGCAGCGGGTAGGTGTACCAGATCCCAGGTTAGGCCCGGTAGAACCCCCTTGGCCTTTGAGCACAAGGACGCCAGTTAGCGTGGTAGAGATGGCGCCGTGGTTAGGCAGGTATCCCAATAGGGAAGCTGCTGTGACCCTGTTTGAGGGTTTTTTCTGACGGGTTTTTCATTCCGTTTGTTCTTAGTCGGCTTCCGGTTTACGCCGATAACCTTAAATCTGTCAGGGAACACCCGGGAGTCCTGGAGGCTAAGTTGCAGAAGGAGGTTTCGGCTGGTAGGATGGCTGGCCCCTTTGTGGACCCGCCTTTTTCCAATTTGAGGGTTTCGCCGTGGGGTGTGGTCCCCAAGAAGGAGGTGGGAAAATTCTGCCTTATCCATCATCTGTCTCATCCCCGTGGTATGTCAGTGAATGATGCTATCCTTCCTGAGGAGGCCTCCGTTACGTATGTATCTTTTGATAGGGCTGTGGTGTTGGTGCGTAAGGCGGGACGGGGTGCCCTTATGGCGAAATCGGATATTGAATCTGCGCTTAGGTTGTTGCCCATTCACCCTGATTGTTTTCATTTGCTGGGGGGTTGTTTCGAGGGCCCTTTTTATTACGATATGTGTCTACCTATGGGGTGCTCCATCTCGTGCCATTACTTCGAAATGTTCAGCTCATTCTTGGAATGGGTTGTCCGGGTTGAGTCTGGGTTGTCGTCTGTGACTCACTATCTTGACGACTTCCTTTTTGTGGGTTCACAGGAGAGTGACGGCTGTCGATTCTTGCTGTCCACGTTTTTGGAGTTAATGGCTCGCTTTGGAGTTCCTATTTCGGTTGAGAAGACGGAGGGCCCAGTTACGTGTCTTTCCTTTTTGGGGATCGAAATTGTTTCGGTCGCAATGGTTTTTCGGCTTCCCGGAGACAAGTCGAGTACCTTGGCGGGGTTGATTGAGGGTTTCTTGGCGGTGTGGAAGGTTACCTTGCGGCAACTCCAGTCCCTTTTGGGTTTGCTTTGTTTTGCGTGTCGGGTCATGCCTATGGGTCGGGTTTTTTCACGTCGCCTCTTTAGCGACGCGTGGAGGCCGGGCCCCTCGGCATCGTATTCGGCTTACGAGCTCGATGAAGGCGGACCTGAGGGTGTGGAGTTCCTTTTTGGGTGCCTACAATGGGCATACTTGCTTTATTGCAGAGGTGGTTTCGAACTCAGAATTGGCGTTGTGGTCTGATGCGGCTGGCTCTTGTGGCTTTGGTACGATACTGGGTAGGGAGTGGTGTGCGGCCCCCTGGCCTGAGGAGTGGCGCGCCTTGGGGCTTGTTAAGAATCTGACTCTGTTGGAGCTGTTCCATATAGTGGTGGCGGTGGAGATTTGGGGTGACCGTTTAGCGAACCGGCATGTTTGTTTTTGGTCTGATAATCTAGGGACTGTTCAATGTATTAATTGTTTGTCGTCCTCGTCCCTCCCGGTGTTGGCGTTGCTGCGGCATTTGGTGCTCCGTTGTCTGGAGCGCAACATTTACTTCCGGGCCAGGCATGTTCCGGGAGTTGATAATCGTGTCGCTGATGCTCTTTCTCGCTTCAATTGGCAGGTGTTTCGGGAGCTTCTTCCGGAGGCGCAATCACTTGGGCGGGAGTGCCCTCAGTCCCTGTGGCGGCTGCTGGTGGCCAGCAGCTGATGTCTCTCGTGAGGGTGTCGCCGGCGACTTGGCAGGCACATGGTAAGGCCTGGCCTGACTGGTTGGCTGTGAGTGGGGTAAGAAATGTGGCTGAGAGGGATGATGTTCGCCTGGAGGTGACGGTGGAATGGTTGTTGAGGATGAGGTCTATGGGGGTTTCAGCCCCTGTTGCGCGGCGGCGTTTGGCTGGAATAGCGTTTTACTTTAAATTGTGTGGATGGGCGGATGTGACGATGTGGTTTTTGTGGTGAAGCAAGCTATGAAGGGATGGCAGAGGGAGTATGTGGTTAAGGATAGTAGGCGGCCTATTTCTTTTACATTGCTTTGCAAGTTGGTTGAGTGTTGTGGGACTGTTTGCTCGTCAGCGTTTGAGGGTTCCATGGTGGCGGCTAGTTTGTCTCGCCGCCTTTGCGGCTCTGAGGGTGGGTGAACTGGTGGCCCCTTCGGGTGTTAGGCCTGGGGGTTTGGCGGAATCTGACGTGGTACTTGGTAACAATGCTCTGAGTCCGTATTAAGAAGTCGAAGATCGACCAGTTGGGTAAAGGGGTGTGGCTGCCAACATTGCCGGTTGCGGGGTTGGCTTGCCCGGTTAGACTGGTGGGGGAGTATATGGCGGTTCGGGTGGGTGGTGTGAATTTCCTTGCGCATGCGGATGGATCCCCGTTTACGAAGTTCCAGTTTTCTTCAGTTTTGCGCAGCTGCTTGAGGCAGTCGGGGGTGGAGCCTGGTGAGTTTGGCACTCATTCCTTTCGTATTGGTGCGGCTACGGAAGCGGCTAGGGCTGGCTTATCCGAATCTGAGGTGATGCGTATTGGTAGGTGGCGATCTGCCTGCTTTGCGCGTCATATTCGCCCGGATTTGCTGGTCTGAATTCTTCAGTTTGCTGATGTGCTATGTCGAAAAAAAAAATACGAAAAAAATATGTATGACTATGGAGTTTACGGCACGGGATGGTGTAGTTTATGTTCATTGGGCGGTATGCTACCGTTCCTGTTTGTGGTAATGTTTATGCATGCATGGTGGATTTGTTTTTTCATCTTTATTTCTTTCAGGTGCTGTTCGTCCGGTGGTTTGGCTGTTGGGCCATTCTTATATATTTTGGGCTGCGCAGCGGGCGGAACGACGGCCTGGAGGTCGGAGCCTTGGATTCAGGGAAGTAGAGGTGTTTTGGAAGGGGATACGGGGCCTTAGGTGGTCTCAGCTGTTGCCTGAGGTGGTCGACATTGGTCTCCGGTCAGTAGGACCGGTGGTACTGGTGATCCATGCGGGCGGAAACGATCTTTGTGCCCTACGGCTTACTGAGTTGATGGCGCTCATGCGTTCTGACCTTGAGAGGTTTCCGGCTTTCTTTAGAGAGTTGGTTATCGTGTGGTCGGAGGTGGTGCCCCGGGTGGTGTGGCATGGGGCCCGGGACGGTGAGGCTCTGGAGAGGTGCCGGAGGACTTTGAATGCCCGTATCTCGCGCTTTGTGCGCTCTCGTGGTGGTGTCACGGTTCGTCATCGGCAGTTGGAAGGAGACAATAGGGCCTTGATATGGCCGGATGGGGTCCATCTGACGGAGATCGGGCTGGATATATTTTTGTCTGGCCTTCAAGATGGCATTGAGCAGGGCTTCTTTTTGCTGGGTGGTGGTCTGAGTCCTGTATAATCGGCCTCCTCCGTGGCGGCAATGTGGAGAACAGGAGCATAATCGGAGCTGAGTTGGCGCACGTGCCCTCTGGTGTTCAGGGGTTGGCACACCGCACAGAAGGAGTCGTTGGAGGAGGAGTTTAAATGTGCCTGTTTAACGTGAGCTGTGGCCGACAATCACCCAGTAAAAGAGAGTTTAAACAGTTGAGCGGTGTCCGTGTCCTTTTGTTTTAGGATAAATGGGGTATGGGGGGGCCTGAAGGTAGGTTTTATCCTAACCCCTGTGTTTCCCTGAATACCAACAGTCTGGAGAGCACCCGACAGTTTAGGGAGGGTGATGAGGGACTGGTGGTGTCCCCTTTACCCTTCCTAGGTTATAGTCAGGCCCCCTGCTCTTCTGTATGGCAGGTTTGGGCAAGGCAGGGTTAATGGTGCTGGGAAAGGAGTGTGAGGGGTTAATGGAGGATGGTATTGCCAGGAAGCAGGAAGGGGAGGTGGTTGTAGCTAGGGGTATATATACGCCCCCTTCTGCCCCTGCTTCTTCCTCTTTTCGGAGAAGACAAGCTGGCCCACCCTCCCTCCCCTTTGATGGTGTTGGTTTACCTTGTGTTTGGTTGGTCATGTTGTTTTTCTTTTTCGAGGTTCCTGAGTTAGTGCGGAATTCGGAAGTCACAGCTGGCGGCAATGTGGAGAACAGGAGCATAATCGGAGCTGAGTTGGCGCACGTGCCCTCTGGTGTTCAGGGGTTGGCACACCGCACAGAAGGAGTGGTTGGAGGAGGAGTTTAAATGTGCCTGTTTAACGTGAGCTGTGGCCGACAATCACCCAGTAAAAGAGAGTTTAAACAGTTGAGCGGTGTCCGTGTCCTTTTGTTTTAGGATAAATGGGGTATGGGGGGCCTGAAGGTAGGTCTTATCCTAACCCCTGTGTTTCCCTGAATACCAACAGTCTGGGAGTGAGACAAAACATTTTCTGAGTTCATTTAATGAAAACAATGAATATACTGAAACAGGCTGTCTTTCAGCTGATCAAAAGTTTAGGACCACACTTCCAAAAAAAAAGGCGTTACCACACAGACGAGGGCCCTCAGTCATGAGGAATGCTCTCTGCAACATCTGGACATAGCCAGCGGCCGTCTGACACCCCTGCACTTCCTGAAGCTCCATTGTTCCACTGAAGGAAAAAGCACCCCAGACCATTATGACTTCTCAGGTGGGATCTGCTTGTCATGCCAGTAACGTTGGAAACCGTCAGGACCATCAAGGTTACATTTTTTTTTCTCATCGGAGAATACAACTTTCTTCCACCTTTGAATGTCCCATGTTTGGTGCTTTCTTGCAAGTCCAAACGAGCAGTTCTGTGGCGTTCAAGTAGACGAGGTCTTTGAAGACGTGTGTTTTTTTTTGTTTTTTGTTTTTGAAGCCCTTCAGTCTCAGATGCTGTCTGATGGTTATGGGGCTGCAGTCAGCACCAGTAAGGGCCTTAATTTGGAGGATCATAGTGTCTTGACGGACAGCCAATTGGATCCTCCGGCTCAGTGCTGATGAATTTCTTTTAGGTCTTCCACTTGACTTTTTTGTTCCATAACCTGCAGGATGATTTAGGAAATTCCAAATGACTGTCTTACTGCGTCCCACCTCAGCAGCGATGGCATGCTGTGAGACCCTGCTTATGCAGTTCAACAACCCGACTACATTCAAAAAGGGATTTTTTTTTTTGCCTTTGCCATCACAACGTGTGACTACCTGACAGAAAATGACAATGAATCCACATCTTTGCACAGATTTAACCTTGTTAAGATCCAGCCATGCTAAATGTTTTTGTTTTTTTGCCATTTTTCAAGTGGTCTTAAACTTTTGATCAGGACTGTACAACTCTAATATGTTTTTATCAGTAGGGATGAGGAAGGAGTTGGGATAGGGGCGCTATTTTGCTTTTACCTCAAGGCTAAAGCTAAAATTGACCCAGGCCAAATTTTTTTATGTATCTGACGCAGATATAGTTGTGGACAGATAGGACTGCAGCCAGGAATAGTGAACTGAATAGGGCCCCCAGACATAGCTTTGCTTGGGGCCCAAGCCCTCTTCTGGGTAGTTCCTGCCTCTGGGACCCGCTAGACCAGTGTTCCTCCAGCTGTTGCAAAACTACAACTCCCAGCATGCCGGCACAGCCAAAGGCTGTCCAGGCATGCTGGGAGTTGTACTTTTGCAACAGCTGGAGGCACACTGGTTGGGAAACATTGCACTAGACACTGAAGGCAAAAATAGAAGGAAAATTGTAAGGTCCACCCAGGACGGATATGTGGAGTATTTGCTGTTTGTACAGTACCTGCAATGTAGACGAGACTGAAGATCATCCACAGACCGTAAAAAAAATCTGCAGGGTAAATTGACCAGCAATGCGGATCTTTCATCTGCAGCATGATTAATTCTGCAGACTTTCAGTGTCCTCTTTTGCAATGCATGGGGACCTTGCCCTTAGACCCCGTTTACGGTCAGGGTTCTGAGCCAAAACCTGGTGCTGGTCAAACACGGAACAGGTACAGATCTTTCCCTTCTGTCTGTTTTGGCTCACTGGTGGAATCGCTGATCACAACACTGCAGTGTGAATGAGGCCTTAGAGGATATTTCTATTGTTTACACTTCTGTTTGGCTCAAAGCCCGTATTTAATTCTAAACAGGTCTAGAGTAATAAAGTAGCAATCGGAAAACGCTTAAAGCTCTACAACATGTGTCTTACCATCCAGAGGATAGCTTCAAATTTTAGTTAAATCACCTAAAATAGCATGAATTCTGGGACAGAGAATCTCCAGACAGTTCAATATCTCTTCCTCTCCCCCCCCCCCCCCTTTTTTGGGAAAATGGCAATACTGTGGTCCCTCAAGTTACAATATTGGTTCCAGGATGACCATTGTAAGTTGAGTAATTGGTTCCAAAGGCCCAAAATGTCATCAAAGATAAGAGAAAATGAAGATTTAAGAAATATAAGCAGATAACGAAGACAGATTAAACAAGTCCTTACATATAACGGTCAGGAATAGCTGATAACCAGCAACTAATACCGATATTTTACCAGATAAATGGCCTTGATTGGTTCTGTAATACCCCAGAGTGGCATTACTTCTCTTTGCACATCCCCACTATCTTCTAAGGTTGATCGTGTCATCTTGCATATTTATTATCCTGTCCTGTATACAATGTCTATCTATTCTCTTGCAAATGTTGTGTTTCCATGTAATGTACCTGGTTTACCAGCAGATGGTGCAACGTAACAGGCGGTGTTTCTCTATGAAAAACACAAAAGGCGCCCCATAGGGCAGTACAGTCCAGTTAAATAAACATAAAATACTCCAGATTGGAGGCTCATTTTAATGGGTTGTGTAATCAATAGGCACAACACTACTGAAGGCTTGGAAGGGGTTGTTATAGGCCCCCAAGGCAGATGGTCATGCAGCCAGGGATGTACGCACTTCCACGTAGGGATGCCTGGAGTCCCTAAGAAGGCGGATAGATCCAAATAGAAAGAAAAAACTCCCACGGCGCAAATACTAATCTTTGATGATGATACAAACTTGATTTAATAACTTAGCAGGTGGTACAACGCGTTTCGGGGCAGAAAACACCCCTTCATCAGGTACAGACTGCTCATACAATAAACACAACTTCAAAACACACTTAAATGCATAAAAAAAAACGCCAAAATGGCAAAGAAGGGGGAGTGGAGGGGGAACCTGAACCTGCAATATAGCTTGCAAATTAATACAATCTTTAAATGGGGGTCACGGGTGAATAAAACATTGGTGGTCAGCGCGGTGTATTCAAGAAAATCACAAAGACAGACTTGCTTTGAAAATTAGATCGTTTGGAGCGGTGTCCGGCTGAGAGATAAAGCCGGAACACATCGCCCAGCTGAGTGCGGTCATATGACTGCTCCATCACCCAGCAACGGGACGCTACTCCTCCTGCCCTGTTAGAATGTATGGGCGGGCAGGAGGAGGAGCACATCGGAGGCAATAACGCTGAAACCTCTCCTGGATGAAAGGGGGAGTGCGGGAAATAAAATGAAAGGATAGGGAGTGGAGGGGGAGACAAGAGGCGGGGCTGACGGAGGAGGGGGAGGTGTTATATGAATATAAATATAAATAAATGAATAAA
The DNA here is from genome assembly GCF_014858855.1 of Bufo gargarizans. Classification (NCBI taxonomy): domain Eukaryota; kingdom Metazoa; phylum Chordata; class Amphibia; order Anura; family Bufonidae; genus Bufo; species Bufo gargarizans. Next base: position 23,509,463 of record NC_058081.1, read on the forward strand.
AATAATAATAAATAGGCATGAAAAATATACAATTGAATCGCAAAAAAATGATAATTTGATGTTTGAAAAAATAGATGCTAAAGGACCTGGACACTTAAAATAAGACTAAAATTATCAATATAGTAAAATTAATTCCCCATATTAACTATATAATAATAATCACAGGACCGGATAAGCTAGTCCCTAGAGGTAACATACGCATTGAACCTGATAAACTGTGATAGTGTCAGTATGGTGGTGACTGCAAAGAGCGAAAAATAATATAAAGTGAAGTGATGTATAAAATGAGTAGGATAACTCAATGTGAGGCTGCAATAGGGGCACTATAGTCAGAATGTAAAAAAATCGGGGGGTTGAATGTCAAGGCATGGGAAGAGAAAAAAATTTAAATAAAATAAAATGTAAAATGTGGATGTACGAGCAGATGGTGGCAGAGTAAGTTTCCCTGGAGAAGACCTTCTAATTCCATTCCAGCCTTCTCTAGAGAGGGAGGAGTTTATTGAGTGAGCGAATCTAGCTTACCCCCTGCTAGGAGAGGAAGCGGGCCTGGTCCCTGCTGGACTGTGAGTTTTAAATGGTTGCACGTCCCCTCCTGGGATTACATTGCCTAAAGCCAAGCTAAGTAAGCTTGAAGCCAGGAAGAAGTTTTCCTAGGATTACAGTGAGTCAGACTACAGAAGCTAAATTCCAGCAGAAGAGGTAAAGTTCCTATTTAATCCAGCCGACATAGAAGAGCTGAGAGTATTTGCCTGCTGATGACCAAGATAAAGTTTTGTAAGATTGTACCTTAAGTTTATGCAAAGTAAAGCTGCGTTCAATGGTAATAAAAGTCTGGACTCAATTATTCCTTCATCATCCAAGTTAATCACCCCTTTTATTACTGCTGTGGGCAACCACGTCTGGGCTCCAAGTATATTCAGGTAGGAGCACTGTGACACGTGCATCCAACACCTTCAGGGAGATTTTAGGCAACCCTTAAATTTCTACACCTGGATACCAACACCACTATACTTAAAGGGGACTCCATGTCCTCGTTGCTTAAATGCAACTGGCGTCACAACAACTTGCTCTTTCAGAGGGACATATTTTGTAAAAACCTCTGAAAGTGTAAGAGATACCCCAGACGCTGGCCCTAGTCCGCTGCAGGTCTGAGGCAATGTATGTTGAAAATATTGTATCCTGAGGCCATTGTATCTTGAGGGATCACTGTATATATGTGCAACGTGTGTCTTACAATTCAGAGGGTAGCATTTTAAATCCTAGTGAAAACATGAAATACTAGTCTGAAATCTGTTTCAGGGCATCTCCAGAGAGTTCAGTTTTTTTGGGGGGGAAAATAGCAATACTCGTGTGCAATATATGTCTTACAACTAGAGAGGGTAGCGTTTGAACTCTGAGTGATAATGTGAAATACTAGTCCAAATTTATTTTATTTTTTTTGTGTGCAAAATATAGCAACACAAGTGTGCTATATGTCTTTTAGCCCTTTCGCTACCAGCGGCGCTGGAGCAATGTTTAAACATGGTGCCATGGCTGGCCGGTCATTACAGCCTTTAGATGTTGTCATCAAGTGTGTTCACAGGATTTAAAAGGTGAAAACCTAGAAGCACGCACTTCTGGGTTAATACTGGCATCCCCATGCGGCGATTGAGGATGTCAGTAATGAATTCTAATAGGCTGACTCTCTCTGAAGAGACCCACCATATTAGAGCTGCAATTCTTATGTTGGCCGGCAGGTGGAAGGCCAATATAAGGAATCTGCAATTCACATATTACTATACTGGGAGGGAGCTGACCCCTCCCCCCACCTTGTAAAGTTGCTGCGGTGTGATCACATCTCACAGGTACAGCACGCTTAGGCTACTTTCACACTAGCGTTCGATCGGATCCGTTCTGAACGGATCCGATCATATTAATGCAGACGGAGGCTCCGTTCAGTACGGATCCGTCTGCATTAATAACTTAGAAAAATTTCTAAGTGTGAAAGTAGCCTGAGCGGATCCGTTCAGACTTTCAATGTAAAGTCAATGGGGGACGTATCCGCCTGAAGATTGAGCCATATGGTGACATCTTCAAGCGGATCCGTTCCCATTGACTTACATTGTAAGTCTGAACGGATCCGCTCGCCTCCGCACGGCCAGGTTGGTTATTTCATTGCTATGTACCTGTAACCCTGTGAAGTTACACAGGCTGCATTATCTGAAATGCCCAGTAGATGGCAGATGGACTCAGTATGCTGTTAATAAAACATTGAGCATTGGTCACATGATTGTGACATCATCGCAGGTCCTGGAAGATTTCTAGAAGTTACTACATGCTCAGCCAGAGAAAGGACATGTGTCTAGTTGTGAGAGACTGCAGCACAGAGATAGAACCTTGCTGAGAGAACTTGCTTCACCCAAGATCACACCTGCTGAGAGAGGGACCTGCTGGCAAAGACAAGCACTGAGTCCAGATGTCTGGTGAATCCAGTGAGAGGAGACTGCTGCTGACTGACCTGGCTAATCGTGTTGTGAGGGTAAGCCAAACCTCTCCCTGTATCACCACAGGGCACCTGTCTCCTCACTCACAGTAAAGGCTCTGAAGTCCAGTGACGGACATTACACAGCTCAGGCTGCTTCTGTGACCCTGCAGAGCAGGACTTATAAGGGCCCCAACTCTCCTATGTGCACCAACGGCCACTAGGGCGAAGATAAGGGGGTGGGATGCAGGTGTGCTGGTGGGTGGGTGAGGAAAATCCACATTGCATTGTTATCTGTGTTACTCTATTGTATTTTCCTATGTATGTTGGTTCATTTGCTGCTTACTATATAAAGTAAATTCCAGTTAGGCTGTGTCAGTCTCATTGCACCAAGTATGTTCCCAGTGGGACCCCACATCCCTACCCCGGATGCTCCACTGGGTGGAGGCACTGCCGCAGACATGTACCCCAGCTCCCAGATAGCGGAGGCTCAGGATCCGCCTGTCAGGCATAGTGAGCTAACTAGGTTTAGGGACCCCAAAGACACTAGGGGGCGCCCTCAAAACCCCGTTACATACCTTTTATGCCTTTGAAGCTGTTTATGTGATCACCAGTGCCCCTGCTGGGCTGCATATCTCCTATGCTCCAGTGTCTCCTCAGCCTCCCAGTGCGGTATTCCATCCGGGATATGACTATATTGTCACTGTGGTGACTCCCTCTTGGAGTTTGTTGATATATCTTTTTATGTTGACTGACATCATTTTTGATACATCTATTATTATTCTCTGATTTTAATCATCATTATCTGCAGCATATTTGCGGGGGTTTACGATGCACCACACGGACAGTGGCAATTTGTTACAAGCATGCATTGATATATATATACTGGCCATAGGGGGCACTGTTCATCCACACTTGTCTGCATTTCCCTTCTGGGCTTTATTATGTATTGTACTTTTTGCCTATATGTTTAATAAAATATTTTGTATAAACATCACCGCTGGCGCGCTGTGCATTTGTGTAAGGCCGATTCATTGGCCTGTGTTTGTGGGAGGGGCTTGGCCGCCTATATCAGCCGTCAGCACCCTCCCACATGTGTACGACGTACGAAGTTCAGGATCCCGGAGCGTGCGTTGTACCTGTCAGTCCTGCCGAACGGGCCAGGTAAGCGGACGTCCGGTTGTGCGGTCGGCCCGGTTGGTAAGCGGGTCCCGCGCTCCGGAACACTTCGCCCCCCGTCCCGCTCCCGCTCGTGTCCCCACTCCCGCTCGTGTCATGGAGGTGGTGGAGCACAGCGGCAGACCGCGCCTCCCTCCTCCGCCGCTTCTGCTCACCTTCACAGGCGCGGCTCACGCTCCATGTCGCCGGCGCTGCCCCGCTCCCCCACGTGGTGTGGGCGTGGCATCCAGCGGCGGGGCCCGCCCCCCAGTTGAGGGGTAGCGCCCCTGCCACCCCCCCCCCCAGCCTCTGTCTAAGCCAGGGGGCACCACCGTGTCCCCACGCGGTGGATTTGCCCAGCCGACGGTGGGTCGGCCCTCCGGACTCAGGGGGGCACCACCGCACTGGGCAGTCCACCAGGGAGCGGTGGGCCTCCCACGTGGCTCGATGTTCAGGAGAACAGGGGGGAAGGCGGCGCCATGTCCAGAACCCCCCCCCCCCCCCTGTTCCAGTTATGCCAGGGGGCTAAGCCGGTTCCCCACGCGGCGGGCGCGCTCAGCCGGCGGAGGGTCGGCCCACAGATGGCAGGAGGGCACCCTCGCACTGGGCGCTCCGCCAGGGACCGGCGAGGCCCCCCACGCGGCATTTTCATTATCGGCAGGGGTAGGCCCTCACCACTGGGGGTCCTCCCTGCGCCGATCCAGGCCTGAGGGCGGCGCAGCTCCCCACGTGGCAGGTGTGCCCAGCCGGCGGACGGGTCAGCCCTCGAACGGAGGGCGCCCCTGCACTGCGCACCCTGCCAGGGACACACGTCACTCTCCACGTGGCGAAAAAAAAAAAAAAAAAAAAAATAAAATAGTGTAGGGTGAGGCGCGAGCTGTTGCTCACAAGTATCCCCCCGCTTGGTCCTCTGTGTCAGGGAGCTCCGCGCTCCCCACGCGGTACAGTGGAACATGGTGGGGGATGCAATGGCCAGCGCCACACACACACACTTAAAGTCTGGCACGGGCCGCCGTGCTGCTTAGGTAGGTAGGGGTCCACCACATACGACAGACAGAGTCGGGGGGGGGGGCCAGAAAAAAAAAAAAAAAAAACTCAATCAACGCCATCCCCATCCGTTGTTCAAATCCACTGCCCACAGCTCGCGCTCCGTCAGTTGTACCCCACGTATTGATTTGTTTTCTGTGCTGCTTGTTTCCCAGGTCAGAGCAAGGAGAAAAATTTTATATTTTTCTCAAACATACACACAAGAGAAGCCAGTCTAGGATTCACCGAGTTCTCACGAACAAGGTAGCGGGGGCTCACGTCAGTGGACGGGAGGCATTGATCACTAGCAAGGGAAAGGTCTCATGCACTCTTTTACGTCCAGGTTTCCTTTTCCATTTAAAAACATCCGTGGGGTTCAGAACAGTGTTCCTCAGTTGGTAAGTAAAGTCAGGTCCTGGCATGTACCTTCAGGTGGCGGTTCCTGGCCACTCTTCCACGGCCGTCAGGGGTTAGGGTGCGTGCTTCACAGGGACAGTGCACCTTTTTCTACCACGTTGTCAAACAGCCTCACGCACTTGGTGGTCGCCCAGGGTAGCCGGTCACCTTGCATTATTTTCTCCACAGCTGCGATGTCGCACGCATCTGATATCATGGAAGCATCAGTGGATGAGAATGCTGCAGGGACGTCCGAAGGGGGCAGCACGTTATCCCTCCGTGCTTGGACTATCCCCAAGCTGATGGCGGAGCTGACGAGACGGGGTGTTCCTTTCCCGGCGTCAGCTAGGAAAGCAGAGCTATACCGGTTATGGAAAGATTCCCTGGTGCCCAGCGGCGGTGATCCCCCCGCAGCCACGATACAGACATCGCTGGCCCAATTACACCTCATGCTGAACAACTTGACTTCGGCCGTCACGTCCATACAGGCTAGACTCGAGTCAGTCGAGGCTCACAACTCGGCAGTGTCAGTTTCTTCACCCGAGCCTCCGGTCGCCTCCACCTCGGCGGCAGTAGACATCCGCACTGCCCAGCCAGTCCCCAACGTGGCTCCGTCTCACTTTGTCCCCATCAACATCAGGAAGGACATCCTTGAGGGTAGGGACATCAACCTCGCTTCGCTACTGATAGCCTCCAGGGACCTTTCCGACAACAAGGTCATAGCCTGCGGGGAAGTCTCGGTGGTGCTGAGAAGCCGCGACCACCGGCTCAATCGCAAACTGAACATTCCAGAGTTCGTCATGGCTTTCAGCCTTTTCAGGGACGTCATCTGTACTGCCAGGCCGGACAGGAGGGAGGAGCTAGACCTATACCTCTTTAGGGTCACTGAGTTGGGACATAGGTATGGTGGTAATGCGTTCTACGATTACCACTGTTCATTCTCAGCCAAAGCGGCCGCAGCCCTGTCCCAGTTTCAACATGTCACAGACTGGTCCGTCCTGGACACTGAGTTGTTCTGCAGACACTTTGCAGGCCTGAAGGCTCCCTCCTGTTCGGCTTGTCAGTCTATCTTCCACTCAGTGGAGTGGTGCCATAAGTCGGCAGCCGCCACGACGTCATACCCCTCCAGCTCTTCAGCAGGACCACTCGACATCTTCAGGCCCCCCAATTCAGTAGACAAACTAGGACGACCCATTGTCCAGTTAGGTAGGGCACAGATATGCAACAATTTTAATTACGCGTCTTGTAATTTCGGCCAGTGCCGCTTGTTGCATATCTGTACCAACTGCTTCAGGGCTCACCCCCGAGTAGCTTGTTCATTAAAGTCGGTGAAAAATTATATGAGCGTGGTCGATACTAATCGTCTACAAGCAATGTTGCAAGGTCATCACAACCCAGGATTCGTGCAGTTCCTGGTGTCAGGGTTCCATGAAGGGTTCCACACAGGGTTAATCACGACCCCCGAGGTCACGCATGAGTGCGGGAACCTTCAGTCAGCCGAAAGGAATCCTGGCTCAGTAGACACACTCATAGAAGCCGAGTTAGCTAAAGGGTTCTTAATCGGTCCTTTTGAAGCACCCCCGTTTCAACGGTGGAGAGTCAGTCCCGTAGGAGTCGTCACAGGCAAGTTCAGTAAGAAGGAGAGACTCATCATTGACTTGTCTGCCCCACATGGTTCACAGGTTCCCAGTCTCAATTCCCTCATTCCTTCAGAAGAAGTGGGCATGAGGTATGCTTCCATAGACCAAGCCATCGCCATCATCATGCAGACAGGTCCCGGGTCCGCATTGTCCAAAGCAGATATATCGGACGCTTTCAAACTGCTCCCCATTATGCCAGCACTCTGGCAATGGCACGGTATCAGGTGGCGAGGCCTGTATTACTTTGCCACGAAACTCACCTTTGGTTCCAAGAGCAGCCCCTGGCTCTTCGATCAGCTGGCCCAAGCCCTCCACTGGGTTCTGGTACACAAGGTGCGCTGTGAGTTCGTCATCCATTATCTGGACGACTTCCTATTGATTGAGGGCCCAGGGGCTGCTCCTCTGGGGCTGGGGAAGCTACTGAGGTGTTTTTCCCAGTTGGGGGTACCTGTTTCTTCCAAAAAAGTAGAGGGCCCGTCCACCGTGATCACTTTTTTGGGCATCGAGTTGGACTCCCAACGCATGTTAGCCAGGTTACCCTCGGACAAGCTAACGAGAGTCCGAGAAGTGATTCACAGGTTTTCAGCCACGTCGGTGGTCACTAAGACTGACCTTCAGTCGCTACTGGGTATGCTGAATTTTGCCATGCGCATCATTCCGCAAGGCAGAACGTTTGTATCCCGCCTGCTGGCGCTCCTTAGCACCGCCCCAGAACAGGACAGCCCAGTGCGTCTGGACAGCCAGGCCTTAGCGGATCTCCGTATGTGGGATCATTTCCTGGACCAGTGGAACGGGGTGTCCCTATTCGTCCCCAAGCTGTCGTGCCAGTCCCCCTTAGTTTTCTCGGACGCGGCCGCCGGCACAGGGTTTGCCGCTGTTTTTGGCACGCACTGGGTTGCAGACAGATGGCCGGCTGAGGCGGTACTAATCCCAGGGTTCCTCCACTCCTCGGCACTGTTTGAGCTGTACCCCATCGTGGTAGCTGCTCACATATGGGGCAGTCTCTGGGCGAACCAGTCCGTCCTGTTCGTGACGGATAACGCAGCCGTCGTAGACATCCTAAATAGTGGATCATCAAAGTCAAGCCACGTCATGGGTTTCCTTAGGCGGTTAGTTCAGCTGTCCCTATACCACCATTTCCACGTCCATAGCGCACATGTACCAGGTGAGCAAAACCTGGCTGCCGACGCCTTATCCAGGGCTAACTTTTACCGTTTCTTTCAGATCATGCCAGAGGCAGATGCGACAGGCGCCACCGCTCCTCCTCACGAGTCCTTAATGTTAACATAGCCGACCACCTTGAGACGGCCCATGCTCTGATTCGCGATTCTCTCTCGCCCAACACGACCCGAGCATATCACACCGGGTGGAAGATGTTCTGCAGGTTCCAAGGGGAGCATCCTCAGGGGGAATCCAGTTTTCCAGATTACATCCTGGCGTTTATTGGCTACTGCCACTCAGTGCACAAGCTCTCTCACAGTACAGTCAGGTCATACCTAGCGGGAGTACAACATTTTTTCTCCGTCAGTCATCCCGATCAACCATCACTTTTCGCCATGCAGGCTGTTAAGGCAGCACTCAAGGGCTTAAGCAAATGCGGGCCTCAAGGCCGAGGCAGCAGGCAAGGGGTCACCGGGCCCCTCTTCCGCAATCTATCCGACATCCTGGACAGTAATCCGTTCGGGGTTTTGCCCAGCTTGGTACTCAAATCTGCCATCTATTTAGCCTTCTACGGCTTTCTGAGGCCCGGAGAGTTCACCTGCTCTTCCGGCAACAGTAAGTTCCTCACGGTCAGCCAGCTGGTCCAGAACTCCGAGGGGTTCACGTTACTGCTCAGGACGTCCAAGACCTCCCAGGTGGGCCCCCCGGTCCCGGTGTCCTTCTATCCCACTTCACACCAGTGGTGCCCCGTCACGGTGCTCCGTCAGCTACGGTCCGCCTTGTCGGGGTCTGGGCCTAACAGCCCACTGTTACCCTTCGGGGTGGTTCCACTCACCACCCATCAGTTCGTGTCCCATGTCAGATCACTGGTGGCCAGCCTGGGTGGTGACCCCTCCGCTATCTCGGGACATTCATTCCGCATAGGCGCTGCATCTGCAGCCTCCAAGAATCAGGTACCTGCACACGTAATTCAGAAGTTAGGGCGTTGGCACTCGGCATGTTTCACCCGATACATACCTCACCCCGATACCGAAATGTCAACAGCGTTTCAGAACCTGGCTTTGTAATTTCGCCACAATAAAATACTTTGCCTATCAGTATGTCTCTTGCCCTCTTTCAGGCGTCCCTCCACGACGCGGTTGCGGCACAACTCTGACCGCTTAGGGTTAGGTTCCCTAGGTTAGGGTCAGGTACGTACCTGGTGGCCCCGACCACAAGTGTAAGGCCGATTCATTGGCCTGTGTTTGTGGGAGGGGCTTGGCCGCCTATATCAGCCGTCAGCACCCTCCCACATGTGTACGACGTACGAAGTTCTCCCTCCCACCCGACCCCCTTTTTCTGTTACTCTCAAAGGGGATGCCCTCTTTCAGGCGTCCCTCCACGACGCGGTTGCGGCACAACTCTGACCGCTTAGGGTTAGGTTCCCTAGGTTAGGGTCAGGTACGTACCTGGTGGCCCCGACCACAAATAGGAGTTTGTAAATTTGAGGCCGTGCGGTGCACACCTTGGCTGGCGACCGCCGTTTTGTTTGGAGTTCATACATGATCGCGGCATGTGCGTGTAATTTCACACAGTTTTTAACAATAAAAAAAAGTATTAGATCAAACTTACCGCCTCCATTTGCTCGCGGCGGGCCTGCCGCCGCCATCTAGCTTGAAGATCTCGGCAGAAATCTCATGCGGAGCGCGATTATGTAATTACGCCGGCTGGCGTGATGATGTAATCTCGCTCCACATGGGATTTCTGCCGAGATCTTCAAGCAAGATGGAGTCTGGCTGCCTGTCACGAGCAAATGGCGTCGGTAAGTTTATTTTTATTTATTTCTTTTTAGACAATTTCACGTTAAATCGATTCGCTGACACGAAGCAAGAGGAAATTCGGATTCTAGTCGAATCTAATTTATCGTGAAATTCGCATCAAATTCCACTTCGTGGGATTCGATTCGCTCATTACTAGTCTGTGTGTCCGTTTTTTTCCATGAAAACCGGATAGTATCCGTGTTGCATCCGTGGTTTTCACGGACACAGACTATAATGGGCGTGATGGATCCGTGCTAAAAACACTGATGTGTGAATACACACACTAAGGCTACATGCACACGACCGTATGTGTTTTGCCATCTGATTTTCTTTGCGGATCCATTGTAACAATGCCTAAAACGGACAAGAATAGGACATGTTCTATTTTTTTTGCGGGGCTACGGTCGGGACATACGGATGTGAATTTCACACAGTGTGCTGTCCACATTTTTTGCGGACCCATTGGAATGGATGGGTCTGCATCCTTTCCTAAAAAAACCTAAACGGACACGGAAACAAAATACGTTTGTGTGCATGAGGCCTTAAATGAAGGGGGGACGTGTGCTGGAGAACAGGTACATGGAACACTGACATGTGAATGAGGCTTAAAGGGAACCTGTCACCAGTTTTATGGTGTCCTAACTATGGGCAACATAAATAAGTGACTGATTCTCTTAGCAAAATGCTGGGTCACTTTCTTTAATTGACCCAGTCAATCTGCCAACATCTTGTATTGAAAAGCTCCAGCTGATAATGATGAGTCCTGAATATTCATGAGCTCCTGACTCTCTCCGCCCTGCTGCTGATTGACAGTTTTTTTCCATATGAATCAGCAGCAGGTGGGCGGGGCAGTGGCTATAGCTCTGAATTAAATATACGCTGGACTCGATGACATCACGCCGGACTCGAATCAGCTCATTAGCATGCGGCATCTTTGTGTGTATATTATGAGGTAACCATCTGTCACTAGGGATGAGCGAACTCGAACTGTATAGTTCGGGTTCGTACCGAATTTTGGGGTGTCCGTGACACGGACCCGAACCCGGACATTTTCGTAAAAGTCCGGGTTCGGGTTCGGTGTTCGTCGCTTTCTTGGCGCTTTTGTGACGCTTTCTTGGTGCTTTTTGAAAGGCTGCAAAGCAGCCAATCAACAAGCGTCATACTACTTGCCCCAAGAGGCCGTCACAGCCATGCCTACTATTGGCATGGCTGTGATTGGCCAGAGCACCATGTGACCCAGCCTCTATTTAAGCTGGAGTCACATAGCGCCGCACGTCACTCTGCTCTGATTAGCGTAGGGAGAGGTTGCGGCTGCGACAGTAGGGCGAGATTAGGCTGATTAACTCCTCCAAAGGACTTGATTATTGATCGATCTGCAGCTGTGGATCATTGAGCTGCTGATCCTCAATTGCTCACTGTTTTTAGGCTGCCCAGACCGTTTGTCAGTCACTTTTTTCTGGGGTGATCGGCGGCCATTTTGTGTCTTGTGCGGTGCTGCGACCAAGTGCATCCAAGCTGCGACCAAGTGCATTTAACCCTCAATGGTGTGGTTGTTTTTTGGCTAAAGCCTACATCAGGGTGAAGCTGTCACACCAAGTGCATTTAACCAGCAATAGTCTGTTCATTTTTTGGCCATATACTACATCAGGGGCAAGCTGCGCCCGTCACCAAGTGCATTTAACCCTCAATGGTGTGGTTGGTCAAGCTATCACACCAAGTGCATTTAACCAGCAATAGTCTGTTCATTTTTTGGCCATATACTACATCAGGGGCAAGCTGCGCCCGTCACCAAGTGCATTTAACCCTCAGTAGTGTGGTTGGTCAAGCTGTCACACCAAGTGCATTTAACCAGCAATAGTGTGGTTATTTTTTGGCCATATCCCAGTCTAATTCTGTCACTAAATCCATACCGGTCACCCAGCGCCTAAATACTAGGCCTCAAATTTATATCCCGCTAAATCTCTCGTTACCGCTGTACTGTTGTGGCTGGGCAAGTTATTTAGTGTCCGTCAAAGCACATTTTTTGTTCTGGGTTGAAATACAATTCCCAATTTAGCAATTTCCTAATTTAGTGGTTTCTGCTACATCAGAGCTATTTGAAATCTATCCCTAAAAGGGTATATAATATTCAAGGTGCACATAGGGTCATTCAGAATAACTTCACACACACGCTACTGTGCATTTTCCAGTCTAATTCTGTCACTAAATCCATACCGGTCACCCAGCGCCTAAATACTAGGCCTCAAATTTATATCCCGCTGAATTTGAATACAATACATTGGGCCAAATAATATTTTTGTTGTTGTGGTGAACCATAACAATGAGGAAAACATCTAGTAAGGGACGCGGACGTGGACATGGTCGTGGTGGTGTTAGTGGACCCTCTGGTGCTGGGAGAGGACGTGGCCGTTCTGCCACATCCACACGTCCTAGTGTACCAACTACCTCAGGTCCCAGTAGCCGCCAGAATTTACAGCGATATATGGTGGGGCCCAATGCCGTTCTAAGGATGGTAAGGCCTGAGCAGGTACAGGCATTAGTCAATTGGGTGGCCGACAGTGGATCCAGCACGTTCACATTATCTCCCACCCAGTCTTCTGCAGAAAGCGCACAGATGGCGCCTGAAAACCAACCCCATCAGTCTGTCACATCACCCCCATGCATACCAGGGAAACTGTCTCAGCCTCAAGTTATGCAGCAGTCTCTTATGCTGTTTGAAGACTCCGCTGGCAGGGTTTCCCAAGGGCATCCACCTAGCCCTTCCCCAGCGGTGAAAGACATAGAATGCACTGACGCACAACCACTTATGTTTCCTGATGATGAGGACATGGGAATACCACCTCAGCATGTCTCTGATGATGACGAAACACAGGTGCCAACTGCTGCGTCTTTCTGCAGTGTGCAGACTGAACAGGAGGTCAGGGATCAAGACTGGGTGGAAGACGATGCAGGGGACGATGAGGTCCTAGACCCCACATGGAATGAAGGTCGTGCCACTGACTTTCACAGTTCGGAGGAAGAGGCAGTGGTGAGACCGAGCCAACAGCGTAGCAAAAGAGGGAGCAGTGGGCAAAAGCAGAACACCCGCCGCCAAGAGACTCCGCCTGCTACTGACCGCCGCCATCTGGGACCGAGCACCCCAAAGGCAGCTTCAAGGAGTTCCCTGGCATGGCACTTCTTCAAACAATGTGCTGACGACAAGACCCGAGTGGTTTGCACGCTGTGCCATCAGAGCCTGAAGCGAGGCATTAACGTTCTGAACCTGAGCACAACCTGCATGACCAGGCACCTGCATGCAAAGCATGAACTGCAGTGGAGTAAACACCTTAAAACCAAGGAAGTCACTCAGGCTCCCCCTGCTACCTCTTCTGCTGCTGCCGCCTCGGCCTCTTCTGCTGCTGCCGCCTCGGCCTCTTCCTCCGCCTCTGGAGGAACGTTGGCACCTGCCGCCCAGCAAACAGGGGATGTACCACCAACACCACCACCACCTCCGTCACCAAGCGTCTCAACCATGTCACACGGCAGCGTTCAGCTCTCCATCTCACAAACATTTGAGAGAAAGCGTAAATTCCCACCTAGCCACCCTCGATCCCTGGCCCTGAATGCCAGCATTTCTAAACTACTGGCCTATGAAATGCTGTCATTTAGGCTGGTGGACACAGACAGCTTCAAACAGCTCATGTCGCTTGCTGTCCCACAGTATGTTGTTCCCAGCCGCCACTACTTCTCCAAGAGAGCCGTGCCTTCCCTGCACAACCAAGTATCCGATAAAATCAAGTGTGCACTGCGCAACGCCATCTGTGGCAAGGTCCACCTAACCACAGATACGTGGACCAGTAAGCACGGCCAGGGACGCTATATCTCCCTAACTGCACACTGGGTAAATGTAGTGGCAGCTGGGCCCCAGGCGGAGAGCTGTTTAGGCGCACGTCCTTCCGCCGCCAAGGATCGCAGGGCAACATTCTTTGCCTCCTGTTGCCACCTCCTCCTTCTCGGCTTCCTCCTCCTCTTCTTCCACCTGCTCATCCAGTCAGCCACACACCTTCACCACCAACTTCAGCACAGCCCGGGGTAAACGTCAGCAGGCCATTCTGAAACTCATATGTTTGGGGGACAGGCCCCACACCGCACAGGAGTTGTGGCGGGGTATAGAACAACAGACCGACGAGTGGTTGCTGCCGGTGAGCCTCAAGCCCGGCCTGGTGGTGTGTGATAATGGGCGAAATCTCGTTGCAGCTCTGGGACTAGCCAATTTGACGCACATCCCTTGCTTGGCGCATGTGCTGAATTTGGTGGTGCAGAAGTTCATTCACAACTACCCCGACATGTCAGAGCTGCTGCATAAAGTGCGGGCCGTCTGTTCGCGCTTCCGGCGTTCACATCCTGCTGCTGCTCGCCTGTCTGCGCTACAGCGTAACTTCGGCCTTCCCGCTCACCGCCTCATATGCGACGTGCCCACCAGGTGGAACTCCACCTTGCACATGCTGGACAGACTGTGCGAGCAGCAGCAGGCCATAGTGGAGTTTCAGCTGCAGCACGCACGGGTCAGTCGCACTACAGAACAGCACCACTTCACCACCAATGACTGGGCCTCCATGCGAGACCTGTGTGCCCTGTTGCGCTGTTTCGAGTACTCCACCAACATGGCCAGTGGCGATGACGCCGTTATCAGCGTTACAATACCACTTCTATGTCTCCTTGAGAAAACACTTAGGGCGATGATGGAAGAGGAGGTGGCCCAGGAGGAGGAGGAGGAGGAGGAAGAGGGGTCATTTTTAGCACTTTCAGGCCAGTCTCTTCGAAGTGACTCAGAGGGAGGTTTTTGGCAACAGCAGAGGCCAGGTACAAATGTGGCCAGCCAGGGCCCACTACTGGAGGACGAGGAGGACGAGGATGAGGAGGAGGTGGAGGAGGATGAGGATGAAGCATGGTCACAGCGGGGTGGCACCCAACGCAGCTCGGGTCCATCACTGGTGCGTGGCTGGGGGGAAAGGCAGGACGATGACGATACGCCTCCCACAGAGGACAGCTTGTCCTTACCCCTGGGCAGCCTGGCACACATGAGCGACTACATGCTGCAGTGCCTGCGCAACGACAGCAGAGTTGCCCACATTTTAACCTGTGCGGACTACTGGGTTGCCACCCTGCTGGATCCACGCTACAAAGACAATGTGCCCACCTTACTTCCTGCACTGGAGCGTGATAGGAAGATGCGCGAGTACAAGCGCACGTTGGTAGACGCGCTACTGAGAGCATTCCCAAATGTCACAGGGGAACAAGTGGAAGCCCAAGGCCAAGGCAGAGGAGGAGCAAGAGGTCGCCAAGGCAGCTGTGTCACGGCCAGCTCCTCTCAGGGCAGGGTTAGCATTGCAGAGATGTGGAAAACTTTTGTCAACACGCCACAGCTAACTGCACCACCACCTGATACGCAACGTGTTAGCAGGAGGCAACATTTCACTAACATGGTGGAACAGTACGTGTGCACACTCCTCCACGTACTGACTGATGGTTCGGCCCCATTCAACTTCTGGGTCTCTAAATTGTCCACGTGGCCAGAGCTAGCCTTTTATGCCTTGGAGGTGCTGGCCTGCCCGGCGGCCAGCGTTTTGTCTGAACGTGTATTCAGCACGGCAGGGGGCGTCATTACAGACAAACGCAGCCGCCTGTCTACAGCCAATGTGGACAAGCTGACGTTCATAAAAATGAACCAGGCATGGATCCCACAGGACCTGTCCGTCCCTTGTCCAGATTAGACATTAACTACCTCCCCTTAACCATATATTATTGGACTCCAGGGCACTTCCTCATTCAATCCTATTTTTATTTTCATTTTACCATTATATTGCGAGGCTACCCAAAGTTGAATGAACCTCTCCTCTGTCTGGGTGCCGGGGCCTAAATATATGCCAATGGACTGTTCCAATGTTGGGTGACGTGAAGCCTGATTCTCTGCTATGACATGCAGACTGATTCTCTGCTGACATGAAGCCAGATCCTCTGTTACGGGACCTCTCTCCTCTGCCTGGGTGCTGGGCCTAAATATCTGACAATGGACTGTTGCAGTGGTGGCTGACGTGAAGCCTGATTGTCTGTTACGGGACCTCTCTCCTCTGCCTGGGTGCTGGGCCTAAATATATGACAATGGACTGTTCCAATGTTGGGTGACGTGAAGCCTCATTCTCTGCTATGACATGCAGACTAATTCTCTGCTGACATGAAGCCAGATCCTCTGTTACGGGACCTCTCTCCTCTGCCTGGGTGCTGGGCCTAAATATCTGACAATGGACTGTTGCAGTGGTGGCTGACGTGAAGCCTGATTGTCTGTTACGGGACCTCTCTCCTCTGCCTGGGTGCTGGGCCTAAATATCTGACAATGGACTGTTGCAGTGGTGGCTGACGTGAAGCCTGATTGTCTGTTACGGGACCTCTCTCCTCTGCCTGGGTGCTGGGCCTAAATATATGACAATGGACTGTTCCAATGTTGGGTGACGTGAAGCCTCATTCTCTGCTATGACATGCAGACTGATTCTCTGCTGACATGAAGCCAGATCCTCTGTTACGGGACCTCTCTCCTCTGCCTGTGTGCTGGGCCTAAATATATGCCAATGGACTGTTGCAGTGGTGGCTGACGTGAAGCCTGATTCTCTGCTATGACATGCAGACTAATTCTCTGCTGACATGAAGCCAGATTGTCTGTTACGGGACCTCTCTCCTCTGCTTGGGTGCTGGGCCTAAATATATGCCAATGGACTGTTGCAGTGGTGGCTGACGTGAAGCCTCATTCTCTGCTATGACATGCAGACTAATTCTCTGCTGACATGAAGCCAGATTGTCTGTTACGGGACCTCTCTCCTCTGCCTGGGTGCTGGGCCTAAATATATGCCAATGGACTGTTGCAGTGGTGGCTGACGTGAAGCCTCATGACTTAATAGGATGGAAGAATCTCCTCCGGCTACACAACCTACCCTGCTACCCCTTTAAAATAACCACTCCAACACTTACTTGCTTGGTAGAATGACCATGGTGGCCAACTTTATTATTCCACGCATAACAAAAACCACATCATACACCATATAATCATTAATAATAATAATAATAACAATAATAACAATAACCATAATAACATCCGGCATTTCCACACATAACAAGGATCCTGGAGGGCAACCCAAGACTTACCCTTGGCCGCACTCACCGACCCAAGGGCACCAACTCCTTGAAGTATACTAGTATCCCCCCCTGTAGGCCTTGTAGCCCAACAGGGGACCCATCCTCGGCATTAACAAACCATCTGAGATGCAGGCTCCAACATGTCCTGCACCTCTTAACCATTGAATTGCTCCCCAGGATCCTATTTCCTTCAGCCATACTAATACCACCAATCTTAAAACAATCGCAAAACAAAAGGGTGGGAGGGAGGGAAATTCCACTCTGAAACGGCTGCAACTGACCCAAAGCTTCACCTCCCCGTCTTTTAACTTCCCGCCGTAAAACCAACTCCTCCCCACCTAACTCCAACCCAGCCCCTAAACATACCCAGCAATTTAACCCTCTCCTAGCCTGCAGTCTTCCCCCTAAGTCAGCTCGCCCTGCGCTATGGCTGCGCCCCCGCTCCGTTGCTTTTATGACTTAATAGGATGGAAGAATCTCCTCCGGCTACACAACCTACCCTGCTACCCCTTTAAAATAACCACTCCAACACTTACTTGCTTGGTAGAATGACCATGGTGGCCAACTTTATTATTCCACGCATAACAAAAACCACATCATACACCATATAATCATTAATAATAATAATAACAATAATAACAATAACCATAATAACATCCGGCATTTCCACACATAACAAGGATCCTGGAGGGCAACCCTCACGAGCCGTATCCTCCTTCACCGCCTCACTTCAAGACTTACCCTTGGCCGCACTCACCGACCGAAGGGCACCAACTCCTTGAAGTATACTAGTATCCCCCCCTGTAGGCCTTGTAGCCCAACAGGGGACCCATCCTCGGCATTAACAAACCATCTGAGATGCAGGCTCCAACATGTCCTGCACCTCTTAACCATTGAATTGCTCCCCAGGATCCTATTTCCTTCAGCCACAGACAACCACCGGTGACACCTCACCTGTGGGCGTCACGCCACACCCTAAAGGGCGTCTCCAAACCCTCCTGGATACCCAAAGCCCACATATCTATGCCCACATCATTCAGGTGTACACCATCATCCCTTAAGAATTGAGGCGACGCCGCCTCCAATTCCCGATGACGAACCACAATCCCACCTTGCCTGCGCACAAAACGCCCCACCTCCTTATTCAATTTAGCCCGGGCTTTGTTAATCCGCTCCACCGACCTAGCAAAACGCCAGCAACGCCGCGCAACCACCTCCGACCAGACCAACAACAAATCCGGAAACTCCGACAATAGGCGTAGCACATCCAATTTAACATCCCGAATAACATCCCGGGAACGCCGCACCCCCAAATCATTGCCTCCAACGTGAAGCACCAATATATCAGGAGGCCGATCTAAAGTGGCATTCATGTGAATTTCAGGCAGAACCCGCCCCCACAGTAGCCCCCTCAAACCGATCCAACGAACTAGCAATTCCTCCACCGGGAAACCCAACTGGCGTCCATTCCTTCTAACATCTGCGCGTAAGGCCCCCCAGTAGACGTAGGAATGCCCGAAGATCCATGCGAGACACGGCGCTGCCCCTAAAACAAGATAAAATAATTATGACAACACTTCAAAATACACCGAATCCCGCTAACAAACACCACCCACCAACCATCACAACAGATGAGGCCGAATATAAGAGTGAAAACAATCCGACTCCCAACGCCCAATACGTTTAATAACCTCTTCCCCGAGCCCCCACTTAGCCGCCTCCGTTGCGGCCCCTATCCGGAAAGAATGAGACGCATACTCATTGATGGGGAGACCAGCTGCACCCAGACATTTCCTAAATACAGCAATAAATTGAAAACGCGACAACCGCGAACCGTCCTGGTGAACCAACAAAGAACCCCTACCATCAGGCCGCACCTTAAAATACTCCTCAACACAACGCACAGGACAAAGCACCGACCCAGCCAAAGGCCTAAGCCACAAAACTGCACCCTTACCTAACTGATCCGTTTTTGACCTGCGGATCACGCACCGTAAACCGCCATCCCCCAACCAAACATCCTCCCTCAACAAACCGCCATCCCCTGCACGACTGGCAGAAACCAATTCTGAAATCCGAAAGGCTCCGAAAAAGGCCAACGAAAACGCCGTCCTAAACAACAGCGCTTCAAATCCAGACACACAAACCACACCTGCTTTCTCCCACAGGACACGTAACACCTCAAAAGAAACCGGCCGTCTGCCATCCCTACGAATCGTTCCCCGCCTATAACCTTTCAGCGCCTGCCGAACCATAAAACACCGAGACACATCCGCAATACCCCGCAAACGCAACCAGAAGGCAACAGCCGCCACCCTCCTAGACGCCACAGAAAAAGACAAACCATCCGCATAACATGAACCTACCCAAAAAACCAATAAAGTCCGAAGTTCCTCAACCAAACTATACCCCCCAACACGCTCTATCAGCTCCTCCCACAACAACCATACTGACGAATAGGCCGACCACGTACCTCTACTGAGTGACTGACCAATCAGACCCGCCGACACCCCAAGGCCACGCTCCAGAGCCACTGGGGACAAGGTAAGCCCTGAACTTCGGCGCCTGGCGCCAGGCTGCGGAAACGATCCCACTGAAAACGAGAAAGGGAATCCGCGAGTGAGTTATCTACACCTGGCACATGCACCGCAACAAAACATGCATTCAAACGCAGCCCCCGCAACACCAAATGCCTGAGTAAATGCAACACCGGCGGAGAATTAGCTGTCTGGCTATTAATCGCCTGCACTACCCCCATGTTGTCACAATATAGACGAACCCGCCGATTCCTGAGCCAATCCCCCCACAACTCCGTAGCCAAAACTATGGGAAAAAGCTCCAACAAAACCAAGTTGCTAAGGAAACCAGCACGCTCCCACTCCACCGGCCACGCACCCGCGCTCCATTGCCCCTGGCAAAAAACACCATATCCACACGAACCCGCAGCATCAGAAAACAACTCCAGATCCACACTACTGATCGCTTCCTCCATCCATATTGACCGCCCATTATACTCCCCCAAAAAACTCTCCCACACCGCCAAATCCTCTTTTACCGCGACAGGTAAACGTAAATAATGAAAAGGGGCCACCACCCCCGCCGTTGATAACGCTAAACGCCGACAAAAAACCCTCCCCATCGGCAAAATCCGACAAGCAAAATTCAATTTTCCCAATACAGACTGAACCCGCTTAAGCTGAACCTTCCTAGCTTTTCGCAGAAAAACGACCTCCTCCAACAGATCAGACACCTTATCGTCCGGTAACCGACACTCCATGGCCATGCTGTCAATTTCAATCCCCAGAAACTTAATGACCGTGGAAGGCCCTTCCGTTTTTTCACCCGCTAAAGGAACACCAAACCTCGCCGCCACACGCTCCATCGTGTGCAACAACACAGGACACACCTTGGATCCGGCCGGACCTAAGAACAAGAAATCGTCCAAATAATGTAGCACCGAGTTCCATCCCGACTCCTGCTTCACCACCCACTCCAGAAAAGAACTAAACGACTCAAACAGAGAACAAGAAATTGCACAGCCCATAGGCAAACAACAATCCACATAATAACAACCTTCCCATTGAAATCCTAGCAAATGCAAACTATCCGGGTGAATGGGCAACAACCGAAAAGCAGCCTCAATGTCCGTCTTAGCAAGCAGGGCCCCCTGCCCAAAACGCCTAACCCATCGCACCGCCGCATCAAAGGACGTGTAAGACACAGAACACAACTCATCCGCTATTCCATCATTCACCGACCCCCCTTCCGGATATGACAAATGATGAATAAGTCTAAACTTATTGGGTTCCTTCTTAGGCACCAATCCCAACGGGGACACCCACAAGTCAGGCAAGGGGCGCTCACTAAAGGGGCCTACCACTCTGCCTGCCGCAACCTCCTTCTCAATCTTATCCCTCACCACATCCGGATGACGCAACGCCGAGGACAAATTCCGCACCGACAAACACGGCACAACCGAACTACACGGGATCACAAAACCGTCAGTAAACCCCGCCAACAAAAAACGCCCAACCTCCCTATTTGGATAACTCTTTAAATAGGGCTCCATCTCTTCCACCCTCACCGGAGTCACCCCTCTTCTGCACAGCCTCGGGTCCCTTACCCTTCCCCCGTTTGAAGCAGCGCAACAAACTATGGGAGCCCCCGCAACCGAAACACTCGTGCTTGTACCGGCAATCGGACAAGAACCTGCAATGTCCCTCATTGTATTGCCAACAACAGCCCTTCCTACCTCCTCCCTGCGATTCAGAAGCCGAGGAACCCCCGGCCGATCCCCGAAAGGGCTGAGGGCCACCCCTAGGAGCCGCCATCAATCTCATCCATAAACCTATGTCTTTATGGTCCCACCGTATGTTAGGCCTGACCGCCTTCCGTTGCCGGAACTGCTCATCATACCTGAGCCATGCCACGCCCCCATACGTCCGATGCGCCTCCCCTACTGCATCCATATAACAGAACAGAGCTGAGCAATGTTCAGGCCATTTCTCCCCAACCACGCTGGCCAAAATCACAAATGCCTGAAGCCAATTCTGAAAAGTACGTGGGATCAACCTGTACCGCCTCCTTTCCTCATCCTCCTTTTTACTGTCATCAGGCCTCCCACGATCTAAATTAAATTTTTCCAAAGGAAGCAAGGAAAATATTTCCACATATTCATCCCTCCATATCCTCTCCCTGACTTCTTGCTTTAAATTTTTTAAATTTCCCCTTTAGCCGCATCCGACAGTCGAACGCCATCCCCCACCTCACTTCTGCCTCCGGTCCCAGACCCAGAAGCCTGCACACCACCTGTAACCCCGCTATCACCAATACCCACCGCACCTTGCACCGTCCCCTGCTCCAAGGTCCCGCCTGCCTGCCCAGGCGCCCAAACCGCCGCCGGAGATGAAGGCGCTCCTGACCCCAACTGTGACAGCAAGGACAACATCTCTGACAGAACTTCCCGGGCCAACACATCAGAACCCCCCCCCACTACCCAGAACAGCACCCCCAGTCGGCATCTGACACGTCGTCACCTCACCTGGCCGTCCCCGGACAGATCCTCCGGCAGCCGCCTCTTCCCTCCTAGATGTGCGCACCGGCGAGCTAGGTCCACATGGCACGGCCTCCTCCAGAATCGCGTTGTCCCTTCCGCCTGCCGCGACATCCTCTCCAGACTCCAACTCCCCGTCCTCCAGAAGCGCCGCCTCCCCCTCAGGACACCGACGTGAGGAGAGGGTAACAGTCCGCACCCCAGCCGGGCGGGCCTCACACTCTGGCCGCGGTTCCAAAATCCCTCCTGCTCCACTAGACACCGACTCAGCTGCCGTCCGACAGCCAGCCGCCACACCATGCCCCCGTTCCGGGTACACGGCCACAACCTCCTCCCTGTCGCACATCTGGCCGCCATGTCGCCGACCCACCACACGAGGGCGCGACGCACCTACATCACGTCCCGCCGCTGCGCTCCGATCCTCCTCACACTGAAGCTGCCGGCCCGAATCCCCCAGCCGCAGCGCCAGACACTCCAGCTCTTCACGAACAGGTAGGCCCGAGCCGGAAGACGACCCGGCCGCCCCACTCCTTCTCTCCACAGGTGATGTCCTCCTGGCACGACCCTGACGCGGAGCATCTCGCGGGGCCGTCGCCGCCCGGGAACGGTCCCCGCCCCGTGCTGCAAGGGAGACGGGTCTAGGGGAAGCCTGACCCTCTCCCGCCGGCCCGCCACGCGATGCTGAATTCCTCCCGCTGCGTCTGGGGACCCAGGAGGCCAAGGACCCCACAGACCGCAGCGGAGGGTCCCTGACGGGGCTTCCAATGCGTCGGCGGACCCGGGGGGTAGCTTCTGGGCTCAAGCGCTCAGGGGGGACAGATCTCCTGGCCCTGACCGTGCGAGCTACAGCAACTGGAGGGGCGGGAGGGAGAAGGGCAGCCTGAATAGATTGCTGCATGAAATCCACCCCATGTACCTGCACCGCGTCCCTCACCGCCGCCAGCAACTCGTCCAAGGAGGCCATGTAGACTAAATTCCACTCTGAAACGGCTGCAACTGACCCAAAGCTCCACCTCCCCGTCTTTTAACTTCCCGCCGTAAAACCAACTCCTCCCCACCTAACTTCAACCCAGCCCCTAAACATACCCAGCAATTTAACCCTCTCCTAGCCTGCAGTCTTCCCCCTAAGTCAGCTCGCCCTGCGCTATGGCTGCGTCCCCGCTCCGTTGCTTTTATTCTCTGCTATGACATGCAGACTAATTCTCTGCTGACATGAAGCCAGATCCTCTGTTACGGGACCTCTCTCCTCTGCCTGGGTGCCTGGGCCTAAATATATGCCAATGGACTGTTGCAGTGGTGGGTGACGTGAAGCCAGATTCTCTGCTATTATATGAAGACTGATTCTCTGCTGACATGAAGCCAGATTCTCTGTTACGGGACCTCTCTCCTCTGCCTGGGTGCCGGGGCCTAAATATCTGAGAATGGACTGTTCCAGTGGTGGGTGACGGGAAGCCAGATTCTCTGCTATGGGACCTCTCTCCAATTGATTTTGGTTAATTTTTATTTATTTAATTTTTATTTTTATTCATTTCCCTATCCACATTTGTTAGCAGGGGATTTACCTACATGTTGCTGCCTTTTGCAGCCCTCTAGCTCTTTCCTGGGCTGTTTTACAGCCTTTTTAGTGCCGAAAAGTTCGGGTCCCCATTGACTTCAATGGGGTTCGGGTTCGGGATGAAGTTCGGATCGGGTTCGGATCCCGAACCCGAACATTTCCGGGAAGTTCGGCCGAACTTCTCGAACCCGAACATCCAGGTGTTCGCTCAACTCTATCTGTCACACCAGTAAGTGATTACATCTAAGGCACTTATTAGTAGTTAATGATTGTATATAATTAGTTAGATTATAATCAAATATCCACATGACGGGTTCCCTTTAAGTCGGTTTTCCCAAGACCCTAACACTGATGACTGGGGTCGGACGAATCGCGCCTCGTTCAAAACTTTGTTTAAATACTGTACAGAGACCCGTATGTATGTGCTGCACGGAGAGGAAAGTCGCTAAGTCCGACATCTCGTGAGGCTTTTTTTAGGTCCAAGCTCCACAGTGCAGCACAATATACTGCCCCAGCAGAACCAAATACCACAGTGCAGCACAATATACTGCCCCAGCAGAACCAGATACCACAGTGCAGCACAATATACTGCCCCAAGCAGAACCAAATACCACAGTGCAGCACAATATACTGCCCCAGCAGAACCAGATACCACAGTGCAGCACAATATACTGTCCCAGCAGAACCAAATACCACAGTGCAGCACAATATACTGCCCCAGCAGAACCAGATACCACAGTGCAGCACAATATACTGCCCCCAGCAGAACCAGATACCACAGTGCAGCACAATATACTGCCCCCAGCAGAACCATATACCACAGTGCAGCACAATATACTGCCCCAGCAGAACCAAATACCACAGTGCAGCACAATATACTGCCCCAGCAGAACCAGATACCACAGTGCAGCACAATATACTGCCCCCAGCAGAACCAGATACCACAGTGCAGCACAATATACTGCCCCCAGCAGAACCATATACCACAGTGCAGCACAATATACTGCCCCAGCAGAACCAGATACCACAGTGCAGCACAATATACTGCCCCAGCAGAACCAAATACCTCAGTGCAGCACAGTATACTGCCCCAGCAGAACCAGATACCACAGTGCAGCACAATATACTGCCCCAGCTGAACCAAATACCACAGTGCAGCACAATATACTGCCCCAGCAGAACCAGATACCACAGTGCAGCACAATATACTGCCCCAGCAGAACCAGATACCACAGTGCAGCACAATATACTGCCCCAGCAGAACCAGATACCACAGTGCAGCACAATATACTGCCCCAGCAGAACCATATACCACAGTGCAGCACAATATACTGCCCCAGCAGAACCAAATACCACAGTGCAGCACAATATACTGTCCCAGCAGAACCAGATACCACAGTGCAGCACAATATACTGCCCCAGCAGAACCAAATACCACAGTGCAGCACAATATACTGCCCCAGCAGAACCAGATACCACAGTGCAGCACAATATACTGCCCCAGCATGAACCAATACCACAGTGCAGCACAATATACTGCCCCAGCAGAACCAAACACCACAGTGCAGCACAATATACTGCCCCAGCAGAACCAAATACCACAGTGCAGCACAATATACTGCCCCAGCAGAACCAAATACCACAGTGCAGCACAATATACTGCCGCAGCAGAACCAAATACCACAGTGCAGCACAATATACTGCCCCAGCAGAACCAGATACCACAGTGCAGCACAATATACTGCCCCAGCAGAACCAAATACCACAGTGCAGCACAATATACTGCCCCAGCAGAGCCAGATACCACAGTGCAGCACAATATACTGTCCCAGCAGAACCAAATACCACAGTGCAGCACAATATACTGTCCCAGCAGAACCAAATACCACAGTGCAGCACAATATACTGCCCCAGCTGAACCAGATACCACAGTGCAGCACAATATACTGCCCCAGCAGAACCAAACACCACAGTGCAGCACAATATACTGCCCCAGCAGAACCAAATACCACAGTGCAGCACAATATACTGCCCCAGCAGAACCAAATACCACAGTGCAGCACAATATACTGCCGCAGCAGAACCAAATACCACAGTGCAGCACAATATACTGCCGCAGCAGAACCAAATACCACAGTGCAGCACAATATACTGCCCCAGCAGAACCAGATACCACAGTGCAGCACAATATACTGCCCCAGCAGAACCAAATACCACAGTGCAGCACAATATACTGCCCCAGCAGAACCAGATACCACAGTGCAGCACAATATACTGTCCCAGCAGAACCAAATACCACAGTGCAGCACAATATACTGTCCCAGCAGAACCAAATTCCACAGTGCAGCACAATATACTGCCCCCGCAGAACCAGATACCACAGTGCAGCACAATATACTGCCCCAGCTGAACCAGATACCACAGTGCAGCACAATATACTGCCCCAGCAGAACCAAACACCACAGTGCAGCACAATATACTGCCCCAGCAGAACCAAATACCACAGTGCAGCACAATATACTGCCCCAGCAGAACCAAATACCACAGTGCAGCACGATATACTGCCACAGCACAACCAATTACCATAGTGCAGCTTGGGAGCTTGGGCGGCCCCTTGGGCATCAGCCCACTGAGAAATGTTCCTGTAGGATGTATGGCCAGCCTGCCCCTGGTGCGCTGCCATAAGACTTGTCTAAATTATGGAGAGTCGTGCACATAGCGAGAAAAACCGCTCCACTCCCTAAGGCCTCATGCACACGACCGTTTTTTTTCACGGCCCGCAAAAACGGGGTCCGTGGGTCCGTGATCCGTGACCGTTTTTTCGTCCGTGGGTCTTCCTTGATTTTTGGAGGATCCACGGACATGAAAAAAAAAGTCGTTTTGGCGTCCGCCTGGCCGTGCGGAGCCAAACGGATCCGTCCTGAATTACAATGCAAGTCAATAAGGACGGATCCGTTTGACGTTGACACAATATGGTGCCATTTCAAACGGATCCGTCCCTATTGACTTTCAATGTAAAGTCTGGAGTTCTTTTATACCATCGGATTGGAGTTTTCTCCAATCCGATGGTATATTTTAACTTGAAGCGTCCCCATCACCATGGGAACGCCTCTATGTTAGAATATACTGTCGGATCTGAGCTACATCGTGAAAATCAGATCCGACAGTATATTCTAACACAGAGGCGTTCCCATGGTGATGGGGACGCTTCAGGTTAGAATATACTGAAAAACTGTGTACATGACTGCCCCCTGCTGCCTGGCAGGTGCTGCCAGGCAGCAGGGGGCAGACCCCCCCCCCCTGTTTTTAACTCATTGGTGGCCAGTGCTGCCGCCCCCCCCCCTCCCTCCCCTGTGCGGCCGCCCCCCCCTCCCTCCCCTGTAGTAAACTCGTTGGTGTCCAGTGGGCCCCCCCTCCCTCCCCTGTAGTAAACTCGTTGGTGGCCAGTGGGCCCCCCTTTGTCCGCTATAGATAACTCATTGGTGTCCAGTGGGCCCCCCCTCCGTCCGCTATAGATAACTCATTGGTGTCCAGTGGGCCCCCCCTCCCTCCGCTGTAGATAACTCGTTGGTGGCCAGTGGGCCCTCTCCCCTCCCTCCCCCTCCTAATTAAAATCGCCCCCCTATCATTGGTGGCAGTGGTGAGTACCGATCGGAGTCCCAGTGTAATCGCTGGGGCTCCGATCGGTAACCATGGCAACCGGGACGCTACTGCAGTCCCGGTTGCCATGGTAGCTTAGCAATTTGTAGAAGCTTCATACTTACCTGAAGAGCAGCGATGTCTGTGACCGGCCGGGAGCTCCTCCTACTGGTAAGTGAAAGGTCTGTGCGGCGCATTGCTTATAGCACAGACCTGTCACTTACCAGTAGGAGGAGCTCCCGGCCGGTCACAGACATCGCTGCTCTTCAGGTAAGTATAAAGCTTCTACAAATTGCTAAGCTACCATGGCAACCGGGACTGCAGTAGCGTCCCGGTTGCCATGGTTACCGATCGGAGCCCCAGCGATTACACTGGGACTCCGATCGGTACTCACCACTGCCACCAATGATAGGGGGGCGATTTTAATTAGGAGGGGGTGGGAGGGGAGAGGGCCCACTGGCCACCAATGAGTTATCTATAGCGGACGGAGGGGGGGGGTCCACTGGACACCAATGAGTTATCTATAGCGGACGGAGGGGGGGCCCACTGGACACCAATGAGTTATCTATAGCGGACGGAGGGGGGGCCCACTGGACACCAATTAGTTAACTACAGGGGAGGGAGGGGGGGCTGGCTACCAAGAAGTTAACTACAGGGGAGGGAGGGGGGGGGGCGGCCGCACTGGCCACAAATGAGTTAAAAACAGGGGGGGGGGGTCTGCCCCCTGCTGCCTGGCAGCACCTGCCAGGCAGCAGGGGGCAGCCATGTACACAGTTTTTCAGTATATTCTAACCTGAAGCGTCCCCATCACCATGGGAACGCCTCTGTGTTAGAATATACTGTCGGATCTGAGTTTTCGCGAAGTGAAAACTCACCTCTGAAAAAGCTTTTATGCAGACGGATCTTCGGATCCGTCTGTATGAAAGCAACCTACGGCCACGGATCACGGACACGGATGCCAATCTTGTGTGCATCCGTGTTCTTTCACGGACCCATTGACTTGATTGACTTGAATGGGTCCGTGAACCGTTGTCCGTCAAAAAAATAGGACAGGTCATATTTTTTTGACGGACAGGATACACGGATCACGACCTCGGCTGCAAAACGGTGCATTTTCCGATTTTTCCACGGACCCATTGAAAGTCAATGGGTCCGCGAAAAAAAACGGAAAACGGCACAACGGCCACGGATGCACACAACGGTCGTGTGCATGAGGCCTAAGGGTGCTGACACACGTTCAGGCTTTTTGATGCAATTTTTGAATCCAAAACCAGGAAATGAATGAAAAAAGTGGAGAAGTAGTACTTTTTCCTAAAGTTAGTAAAGTTCCTGGGATCCAGGTTCCCTTTCTGGTCTCTACGACTCTCAATTGTACATGACGCAAAACCGCCAGTGCGAGAAAATAATGCAAAAACAGCATTGCAACGCCAGGGCAACTCATGACTTTTTAAAAGCCCAGTGTATTGCCTTATTCACACAGTCAGCGGGGCACATGTACTATCCTGTCTGCGCCTGTTTCCAGGAGGAAAAAAGCGGTTTCCGACAGTCTTATTTTTTAGAAGGCACTTGCGCTTTGTTCGTCTAGACGGGGGGGGGGGGGAAGTCCTGCATGCAGTACTTTTGTTTCCGTCAAATAAAACTGATCTCAAAACAGATTAAGGGCTCGTTCACACGAACATTTTTAGCGTTCCGTATATGGGCCGTTTTTACATTCCGTATACGGAACCATTCATTTCAATAGGTCTGAAAAAGATGCGGTCAGCACTCCATGTGCTGTCCGCATCCGATGCTCTGTTCTGTGACCCCGTAAAAATTATGAGACATGTCTTATTCTTGTCCGGTTTGCGGCCAAGAATAGGCATCTCTATAATGGGCCTCCTATTCCGTTCCACAAATTGAGAAAGGCAAGCGGGCGCCATCCATTTTTTCGGATACCCAATTTGCAGACTGAAAAAAATGGCACGGCCGTGTGCTTGAGCCCTAATGCCCCTTTCACACGGGCGAGTATTCCGCGCGGATGCGATGCGTGAGTTGAACGCATTGCACCCGCACTGAATTCCGACCCATTCATTTCTATGGGGCTGTTCACATGAGCGGTGATTTTCACGCATCACTTGTGCGTTGCGTTAAAATCGCTGCATGCTCCTCTTTGTGCGTTTTTCACGTAACGCAGGCCCCATAGGAATGAATGGGGTTGCGTGAAAATCGCAAGCATCCGCAAGCAAGTGCGGAGGCGGTGCGATTTTCACGCACAGTTGCTAGGAGACGATCGGGATGGGGACCCCAACACTATTATTTTCCCTTATAACATGGTTATAAGGGAAAATAATAGCATTCTGAATACAGAATGCTTAGTATAATAGTGCTGGAGGGGTTAAATATATTTTCTTTAACTCACCTTAGTCCACTTGCTCGCGTAGCCGGCGTCTCCTTCTGAATTCATCTTAGCTCTGTGTAGCAACAGGACCTGTGGTGACGTCACTCCAGTCATCACATGATCCATCACATGATCTTTTACCATGGTGATGGATCATGTGATGAATGGAGTGACGTCACCACAGGTCCTGTTGCTACACAGAGCTAAGATGAATTCAGAAGGAGACGCCAGCTACGCGAGCAAGTGGACTAAGGTGAGTTGATTTTTTATTTTATTTTTTAACCCCTCCAGCGCTATTGTACTATGCATTCTGTATTCAGAATGCTATTATTTTCCCTTATATCAATGTTATAAGGGAAAATAATACAATCTACAGAACACCGAACCCAAGCCCGAACTTCTGTGAAGAAGTTCGGGTTTGGGTACCAAACATGCGTGATTTTTTTCACGCGAGTGCAAAACGCATTACAATGTTTTGCTCTCGCGCTGAAAAATCGCGTGTGTTCCCGCAACGCACCCGCACATTTTCCCGCAACTCCCGTCTGAAAGAGGCCTAAGGCCTCTTTCACACGACTGTTTTTCTTTTCTGTTTACAGGCCGGATTTTGCATTCCATATACGGAACCATTCAATTCAATGCTTTCGCAAAAAAAATGTAATGTACTCCGTATGCATTCCTTTTCCGTATTTCCGTTTTCCCTTACGTCCTAACCAGCAGCACAAGTGGGGAGTTCTCCCCTGTGAAACTAGTAGGACAGGTGGAATTTTTGATGACAATAAATTTCCTACCAAGCACTAATTAAATAATTTGTAAAAACCTACCCCTATAAAGGGCAGACTGCCCATACTTCAGTGCTTTTTTTCTCTGTCCCTGTGTGGACAGTAGGACGGGTCAGGCTGCGGCCTGTTACCTTAGAATATTCTTTGTTTTCTTAGATACCCTCTTTCTCCATGACTCTGTCCTGTTGAGATTTTTACCGATCTTTGCTCCCAAAGTTCCCTCATTTGGTAACCGAAATCAGACCATCTCCTTGCCGGTCCTATGTCCTACTCCATCATCTCCTGAAGAGGAAGCCCTTCACTCCTTGGACATTTCCAGGAATCTCAAAATCTACCTGAACAGGACTGCAGACTTTAGGAAATCAGAGCACCTGCTGCTCTCCTTCTCCGGTAAAAGCAAAGGTCTAAAAGCCTCCAAACCCTATCTAAGTAGATGGGTAAAAGAGGCAATCCGGGAAGCCTTTCTATCCCAAGGCTTGGCTCCTCCATCCTTTGTCACCGCTCACTCCACGAGGGCAATATCGACTTCCTTTGCGGAAAAAAGTCTAGTTCCGCTAGAACAGATTTGTGCTGCGGCTTCTTGGAGCTCCCACAGCACTTTCGTTAAACATTATCGCCTAGACTCTAGGCGCTCTGAGGGAGTAGCATTCGGACGCACCATTCTGTCTGCCGCCCTCTCATAAAAAAATTCATAAAAAAAAGGCGGTATTGTGTACCTGTGAGGAGACCCTCCCAATTTGTTTGTGTTGCTTGCTAGGTCCCCACTTGTGCTGCTGGTTAGGACGTAAGGGAAGCGTTAATTTTGAATGTAAATTTGTTTTCCCTTAGTCCTAACAGCAGCAAATTTCCCTCCCTTGTTTAGTTTCTACTTGATATAAAGCACTGGATTATGGGCAGTCTGCCCTTTATAGGGGTAGGTTTTTACTAATTATTTAATTAGTGCTTGGTAGGAAATTTATTGTCATCAAAAATTCCACCTGTCCTACTAGTTTCACAGAGGAGAATTCCCCACTTGTGTTGCTGTTAGGACTAAGGGAAAACAAATTTACGTTAAAAATTAACGCTTTCCATTCAGTTAAGGGAAATATAAATGATTGATATTTTGGTTAATCTCAATTAATATTCATAAATAGTCTTGGGTTGTCTAGTGATGACTCCACCTATTAATACCTTAAATACAGTACTCTAATTAGTTAATTGACTAACTAACTAGACTTACTACTACTTAACTAAATGCGACTTACTACTACTATACTACGGTGGTCACTAAAAACACTATACACTGTATGTTATGAATAAAGAAATATTTAATACACAATACAATTAAAGTATATTACGCTATATCTATATATATTTAGAGGTCAATGGTTCTAAAAATATATATACATATAGACGCACACCCCACAGTACAGTAATATCACTACAATAAACACAATACAAACCTAACTACACTACACAATTCAATTCCAAATTCCACCCCACACACTATCTACAGTATACAATACTCTTAGGCCTCTTTCACATGGGCGTCATGTTTTTGGCCCGGATAAGATGCGGGTGCGTCGCGGGAAAATGCGCGATTTTTCAGCGCGAGTGCAAAACATTGTAATGCGTTTTGCACGTGCGTGAGAAAAATCAGCATGTTTGGTACCCAAAACCGAACTTTTCACAGAAGTTTGGGTTTGGGATCGGTGTTGTGTAGATTGTATTATTTTCCCTTATAACATGGTTATAAGGGAAAATAATAGCATTGTTAATATAGAATGCATAGTACAATAGGAATGGAGGGGAAAAAATAAAATAAAATTTAACTCACCTTAGTGCACTTGTTCGCGCAGCCCGACTTCTCTTCTGTCTTCTTCTTTAAGGAATAGGACCTTTGATTACGTCACTGCGCTCATCACATGGTCATCACATGATCTTTTACCATGGTAATAGATCATGTGACGGACCATGTGATGAGCGTAGTGACATCACCACAGGTCCTTTTCCTGTGCACAGCAAAGAAGAAGACAGAAGAGAAGCCGTGCTGCGCGAGCAAGTGGATTAAGGTGAGTTAAATTATTTAAAAAAAATTTGAAACCCCTCCAGCCCAATTGTACTATGCATTCTGTATTCAGAATGCTATTATTTTAATAAATAATAATGATCGGGTCCCCATCCCGATCGTCTCCTAGCAACCGTGTGTGAAAATCGCACCGCATCCACACTTGCTTGCGAATGCTTGCAAATTTCACGCAGCCCCATTACTTCTATGGGGCTGCGTTGCGTGAAAAACGCACAATATAGAGCATGCTGCGATTTTCACGCAACGCACAAGTGATGCGTTAAAATCACTGCTCATGTGCACAGCCCCATAGAAATGAATGGGTCCGGATTCAGTGCGGGTGCAATGTGTTAACCTCACGCACCTCACGAAATCTCGCCCGTCTGAAAGAGGCCTTAGGCTGGGTTCACACGGGCGTCATGTTTTGGCTCCGGAGGTTTTTATTGCACGGGTGCAATGCGTTTAGCACGCGCGTGATAAAACACTGAATATGGTACCCAGACCCAAACTTCTTCACTGAAGTTCAGGTTTGGGTTCGGTGTTGTGTGGATATAATTATTTTCCCTTATAACATGGTTATAAGGGAAAATAATTGCATTCTTAATACAGAATGCTTAGTAGAAGGTCAATTGAGGGTTAAATTTTTTTTTAAAAAAATTAACTCACCGTCTCCTGTTCTTTCTTCAGGACCTGTCAAAAGGACCTGTGGTGACATCACTGAGCTCATCACATGGTCCAATCACATAGTCCATCACCACGGTGATGGACCATGTGATGTGACGTCACCACAGGTCCTTTAGCCGGCAGCTCATGATTAAAGAAGTAAGAAGAGATCGGCAACTACGCGATCAAGAGGAGGAAGTGAGTTAATTTCTTCTTTTTTTTTTAATCCTCAATTGACCTTCTACTAAGCATTCTGTATTAAAGTATTTTCCCTTATAACCATTTTATAAGGGAAGATAATACAGTGAATAGACTGTCATCTTAGCAACCATGCGTGAAAATCGCACCGCATCCGCACTTGCTTGCGGATGTTTGCGATTTTCACGCAGCCCTATTCACTTCTATGGGGCCTGCGTTGCGTAATAAATGCACAATATAGAGCATGCTGCGATTTTCACGCAACGCACAAGTAATGCGTGAAAATCACTGCTCATGTGCACAGCCCCATAGAAATGAATGGGTCCGGATTCAGTGCGGGTGCAATGCGTTCACCTCACGCATTGCACCCGCGCGGAAATCTCGCCCGTGTTAACCCAGCCTTACACACAGGTAAATTAGCAGCAGCCCACCCGCCTAGCTACACACTCTCCCTTAAGGGGTTAATTCAATACCAACAATGCAAGGGTTAAAAAGGGGTCTGTTGCCCGCTGTGTGTAAGATAGGGCTGCTGGGATAATTGGAAACCACACAATCACTGCAACGTGGGGGTAAATACAGTGCAGGAGTAACCCAGAAAATGGTTAAAACAATCAGGGTAGTTAGCCTCAGCAGGATCTGAACACAGGGCTAGGGCTGCTGGGCACTGAAGGGGTTAATGCAGGGGCTGTTGGTAAGATGCTGGGGTAATGACAGGGGGCAGTGGGAATGCAGAGGTTAATGGATTTATTACAGGGGATAGTCAGGGACTGGTGGCAGTGGGAATGCAGGGCACAGGGATCACAGGGCAATGCAGGGGAGGATAGCAGGGGTTTATCGGGAATACTCAGCCACTAATGCTCATCTTCCAGGGATTGCTCGTTCCTCCCAGGGGACGATCCTCGCTTGGGGTTGCTGGGGCTAACTTCCCTCAGCACAGCGCTACTTGCGCTTTCTCCATGGGTGGGGGATCTTCTCTTCTGATAGTCGGCAGCGCTCTTCTCATCTGGGGGGTGCGGGGATTATGGGCCTGAGCGGAGCGCTGCCGGGATATTTAAACCCGGCTGCGCTTGGTCCCGTCTTCCCGCGCTGCAGGCATGCGCACGCACGCCTGCAGCCCAGGCCAAGTGGGCCGGAGCGGTGATATGACGTCACCGCGCCAGCCCGCGTGTCCTGGAGCGCGCTTCCAGGAAGGGAATGATTCGAATCTCCCACCTGTGAAGCGCCAGCATACCTCCTGGTGCTGTAATTACAGCATCGGATGTATGACACCTACAGGGGTGGGGGAGCTCTTTTTTTCCCCCCGCCTTGCCGGAAATGTTATCAAAGGACAGAGGATCATAATTGTCCAGTTGTCGGACTCCCTTCCTGCAGGCGCAGTCCAGAGGGGGGGCACCCGACATGGGGGATTATGTTGGCTGCATTATAAATATATATATATATCTATATAGATGCTTGCGGTACATCCATATACATATATATATATACCCAATATAAGCCTGGGGCATAATACTGGCCACATTTAATATAAGTATATCTATATGGATATGGATAATGGGGCACATCCATATACATATACTGTATATACACACACATCTACACAACATATGTCGGGGACAGCCATGGCAGATACGTATATAGAGATATATGTAATAACTGGGGCATACATCCATCTATATATATCTTTTTCTTTGTAGTATATATTGGAGGCGTGGCGATCTCCAAGCAGTCAAGCACACCTGTCCAGTTAATCTGCCCCCTGGAGACTGGTTTTAAAGTCAGTATAAGGCCTCATGCACACGACAGTATTTTTTCACGGTCCGCAAAAACGGGGTCCGTAGGTCCGTGACCGTTTTTTCGTCCGTGGGTCTTCCTTGATTCTTGAAGGATCCACGGACATGAAAAAAAAGTCGTTTTGGTGTCCGCCTGGCCGTGCGGAGCCAAACGGATCCGTCCTGAATTACAATGCAAGTCAATGGGGACGGATCCGTTTGACGTTGACACAATATGGTGCCATTTCAAACGGATCCGTCCCCTTTGACTTTCAATGTAAAGTCTGGAGTTCTTTTATACCATCGGATTGGAGTTTTCTCCAATTCGATGGTATATTTTAACTTGAAGGGTCCCCATCACCATGGGAACGCCTCTATGTTAGAATATACTGTCGGATATGAGCTACATCGTGAAACTCAGATCCGACAGTATATTCTAACACAGAGGCGTTCCCATGGTGATGGGGACGCTTCAGGTTAGAATATACTACAAACTGTGTACATGACTGCCCCCTGCTGCCTGGCAGCACCCGATCACCCGGCCCCCCCCCCTCCCTCCCTCTATTGTAATAAATCGTTGGTGGCACAGTGTGGCCCCCCATCGGCCCCCCTCCCTCTATAGCAGTAACAACATTGGTGGCAGTGTGCGGCCTCCCATCTCCCCCCCCCCCCGATCATTGGTGGCAGCGTAGTTCCGATCGGAGTCCCAGTTTAATCGCTGGGGCTCCGATTGGTAACCATGGCAACCAGGAAGCTACTGCAGCCCTGGTTGCCATGGTTACTTAGCAATAGTACAATAGTAGAAGATTCATACTTACCTGCTGGCTGCTGCGATGTCTGTGACCGGCCTGGAGCTCCTCCTACTGGTAAGTGACAGTTCTTTAGCAATGCGCCGCACAGACCTGTCACTTACCAGTAGGTGGAGCTCCCGGCCGGACACGAACATCGCAGCAGCAAGCAGGTAACTATAAATCTTCTACTATTGTACTATTGCTAAGTAACCATGGCAACCAGGACTGCAGTAGCGTCCTGGTTGCCATGGTTACCGATCGGAGCCCCAGCGATTAAACTGGGACTCCGATCGGAACTCCGCTGCCACCAATGATCGGGGGGGGGGGGGGGATGAGAGGCCGCACACTGGCCACCAATGTTGTGTTACTGCTATAGAGGGAGGGGGGGCCGATGGGGGCGCACACTGTGCCACCAACGATTTATTACAATAGAGGGAGGGAGGGGGGGGCGATGGGGGGCGCACACTGTGCCACCAACGATTTATTACAATAGAGGGAGGAAGGGGGGGCCCGATGGGGGGCGCACACTGTGCCACCAACGATTTATTACAATAGAGGGAGGAAGGGGCGGGCCCGATGGGGGGCGCACACTGGCCACCAAGCTATTATTACAATAGAGGGAGGGAGGGGGGGGGGCCGCACTGGCCACCAATGATATTCAAACTGGGGAGGGGGGGGAGGGTCTGCCCCCTGCTGCCTGGCAGCCCTGATCTCTTACAGGGGGATATGATAGTACAATTAACCCCTTCAGGTGCCGCACCTGAAGGGGTTAATTGTGCTGATCACGGCCCCCTGTAAGAGATCGGGTGCTGCCAGGCAGCAGGGGACAGTCTTGTACACAGTTTGTAGTGTATTCTAACTAGAAGTGTCCCCATCACCATGGGAACGCCTCTGTGTTAGAATATACTGTCGGATATGAGTTTTCACGAAGTGAAAACTTAGATCTGAAAAAGCTTTTATGCAGACGGATCTTCGGATCCGTCTGTATGAAAGCAACCTACGGCCACGGATCACGGACACGGATGCCAATCTTGTGTGCATCCGTGTTCTTTCACGGACCCATTGACTTGAATGGGTCCGTGAACCGTTGTCCGTCAAAAAAATAGGACAGGTCATATTTTTTTGACGGACAGGATACACGGATCACGGCCTCGGCTGCAAAACGGTGCATTTTCCGATTTTTCCACGGACCCATTGAAAGTCAATGGGTCCGCGAAAAAAAACGGAAAACGGCACAACGGCCACGGATGCACACAACGGTCGTGTGCATGAGGCCTAAAACTGAGTCTGCTAATATAGCACCTACCAGTAGCCATTTGGCTCCAGGAGAAGTATATAGTGGGCTCAACATGCATGTTGGTACTTGCATCCCTGGATCCGATGAAAGCTGCAATGGCACCGGACGGGGTTAAAAGCAGAGTGTGCTTGGCGTGCATGCTGTACCTGCACTCCCTGGACTTTGTGTGGCTGTCATGGCCCATAAAAGGTAGGAACTAGTGTTAGGGACCACTCATAGAGGCGACCTTGACGTGGTGAGAGGCTTATTACGCTTTGGCCAAAATGTACACCAATGCCTTATTCAACATCCAGCATAAAGGCAGGGCAGAGTGCTGGTTGCAGAGTGCGATTGCATTTTGTGTTTTTGCGTATATATAGACATCCCCAATTATAATATAAGCCTATATTGGGCCCTGAACTTGTTTTGGGCTATATATAGGTTCCCTATATATATCTCTATATACAGATGTGTGCAATATAAGGGGCATAAACACATCTATACATATATGTATCCACAGACCTGGGCCCATACTGGCCATACAGGGCCAATATATATATGTATATATTAAAAGGTATTTATACATATATTTGCATGAAACTCCTTGCCTCTATACATCCTGCTGAAAGATAGAACATGTCCTATTATTGCCCGCAAATCACGTTCCGTAGCTCCATTCAAGTAAATGGGTCCGCAAAAAAAACGGAACACATACGGAAATTTTATGCCCAGACCATTTTTTTCTATGTAAATACTGTATAGTGTATATGCCATACAGACAAACGGAACAGAAATGGAAACACAACGGAAACAAAAAACGTAACAATGGATCCGTAAAAAACGGACCGCAAAACACTGAAAAAGCCATACGGTCCTGTGAAAGAGGCCTAAGACTACATGCACACGACCGTATGTGTTCTGTGGTCTGCAATTTATAACAATGCCTAAAAGAACAAGAATAGGACATGTTCTATTTTTTTAGCGGGGCAAAAAAACCGGAACGGACACAGAAACAAACAACGTTCGTGTGCATGTAGCCTAAAACTGATGCAACAGGATCTGTCTTTTTTTCTCTCTCTCTTCGGCCTCATGCACAGTATTTGCGGCTCGGGCGCGGACCCATTCACTTCAATAGGGCTGCAAAAGATGCGGACAGCGCTCCGATGTAAACTCACCCTAAGGATTCATGTAAACGAGCGTATTTTGTTTCCGCCTCCGTTCAGTTTTTTTTGCAAACCGTATGCGGAACCCTTCACAATTAAACAACGGAAGGTACTTTGTGTGCATTCTTTTTCCGTATTTCCGTTCTGCAAAATTTGTGTATGTCCTATTATTGTCCGCAAATCACGGTCCGAGGCCCCACTCAAGTCAATAGGTCCGCAAAAAATATGGAACGCACATGGAACACATCCGTATCTCACCCGTATTTCGAGGATCCTTACTGTAGAAATGCTATGCCCAGCCCATATTGCTCATGTGTTTGGTGATTAATAAGGTACTGTTTCCGTTTCCGATCCGCAAAAAAATGATCATATACGGAAACCATATGGATATGTTTTGTGGAATAACGGAACGGAAGAGGAGTTAAATCAGAGGAAAAAAAACCTTAGATACTGAACAACGGATCCGTGAAAAACGGAATGAAAAACAACAACGGCCGTGTGCATGAGCCCTAAGGAATAAATACACCCAAGAAATGAACACAAATCCCTTATGAACTCCACCACTGGACTCTGCATTGCCATATCCTCATCAGGTGTGGATGGTGTCCAGCTGAGTATAATGAAGGGTCAGGTAAAGTGATGACCATTGATGGGTGAGGTATAAAGCTCTCCTCCCTCCACCCCTTCCTGGTGTGACTTCTCCTGTAGTCAAGATGTTGTTAGGGATTAGGTGGAGTTGGCTGCTTGTGGTTCTCATCTATGGGTCAGGCTTTAGCAGTTCCTTGGTTAGACATCGGCGCCAGCCAGACACTCGGTGGAGGAATTATCAGCCTGGATGGGGATCTTCTAGAACTGTATCTGCAGTAGGTTCTCCTAGGGGAAATCTTTTGTCTCCAGTTTCTGGAATTGGGTCTCTGAGAGGTTCTGGTCCTGTGTCTGGCTGGGGTCGCATGTATCCTGGAGTAGGTATTCAGTCCCGACAGCTTACACAGCCCCCACCAATTATGCCAAACCCATCATCCCCTGTCCGTGTGCAGTGTGCTGAGGACAGTATGGTGGTGACTGTAGAGAGAGACTTCTATGGTAATGGTAGGCTGGTGAATCCTTCAGACCTGGTCCTTGGGACCTGCACAGCTGGATCTCAGACTTCAGTTACTACTGTAGACTTTCAAATTGCTCTTCAAGAATGTGGCAGCAACCTAGAGGTAAGTTGGTGGAGGACTAAAGGTCCCTAATAGTAGACAAATATGCACTGGGCAACAATTACTGTGTTTATCATGAAAACCCTTTAGGTCCTTTTCACTATATTGAAATGGTTGTGGATAGAGATGAGCGAATTTCATATTTTGAAATTTGTTTATGCTTTTACTGGTAAAAGGTGAATTGAGTTATGGATTCTACTACCACGGACCGTAATTCTATGACTGAATGCATAACTAAATGCTTTTAGAGGCATTCCGTCATAATAGAAGTCTATGGGTTGCAAAATGAATCAGTTCCTGTTATGCAGGGGGGTTGTCTCCTGCATAACTGAAACGGGACGGATCCTTTTTGCAGGCCAAAGACTTCTATTATGATGGAATGTCTCTAAAGGCATTCTGTCATAGGATTGTGCTATGGTCCATGGTAACGGAATCCGTAACAAAATTCACCTTTTACCAGTATATAAAGCTTGAACAAATGTCATAACCTGAAATTCGCTCATCTCTTGTTGTGGACATAGATCTGGTTTCTTTGAGGTACATTAACCCTTTCTACAGCTTGTGCCCAGGAACGTTGGCTAGTTTTAGCTGGCATACTATGGTGTCATGATCTTCTGACGCAATCATGGACTTTCATAACACAATCTAACCAGATGTTTCTGTTCTGGGGGGTGTGGTTTTTTTTTTTGGGGGGGGGGGGGGGGTTGTGCACGTTTTTAATGGAGACTAAACTTATTGTGGCTCTCTATCTCCTTAAGATGACTTCAGATATACTTATCTACAAGATCAACTTGTCTTACAACCCCACCACCTCCCCCAATGTGCCCATCATCAGGTCCAATCCTGCAGTGGTTCCCATCTGGTGTTACTACCCACGGTAAGTCTGTACCAATAGTTGGTTCTATAGCTGCATCTTCTAGAGTCTCCCAGTGGTGAAATGTCTTCCAGGACTTCTAAGTTACATTAGATGGTGGTTGTTGTATGTGGTCCCATTGAGACTGATTGTCCCAACCAGCCATAAGACAGTCCTGTCTTGCTGGTTCTGACTGGGACAGTCACAGCTTGATTCCACTTGCATTATGAAGCAATGTTCTGTAGCATCAGTACTTTGATCTCTGGACATGTAATGAGTATAGCAGCCGTACTGTCCATGTAGCCCCATCCTAATTATTGCATTAATCATTCTGCTCCTCTTTAAGGTTCATGACTCTGAAGGGGATCTTGACAAAC
This sequence comes from Bufo gargarizans, assembly GCF_014858855.1. Lineage (NCBI taxonomy): Eukaryota > Metazoa > Chordata > Amphibia > Anura > Bufonidae > Bufo > Bufo gargarizans. The sequence goes on from NC_058081.1 coordinate 23,550,013, forward strand.
ATTCCCCTCTTGCTCTGTCAATACTAGTGAAAGGCTTTGAGCGGTCTCCTCTCCTGGCATGTCTGTTTTACCAACTACTTTCACTCTCCATTTAGTAATTCTGGAGAACATTTAACTGTTCCTCTGATTCCTAATGGAAGTTAGCAGTATGCCATAAAGGTTTGAGTAGGACCTGGCTGGAGGACTCAAGGCAAAAAATAGGTCGGTGACCATCAAACTCTTTGCTGTAAGTAGAGCAGGACTGGTCAGGGTATCGTAACTTCAGTTAAAAGCGCTGCAACACCTTACATGGCTGGAACACCTCTAAGGCCTCAATGCCTTAAGTGTCCGCTTCGCTAATTTACCATATGGTTGACAAGATACTTTTAAGTTCTAGTTAACCTCTCAAAGGGCTTGGCCACTATTACAACCATGGCTGCTTACTTCCAAAAATCACCCCTCCTGTCTGTTGGCTCAGCTCTATAGTGAATAGGGCTAAACTGCGTTGGCACATATGCGACCTGTGGACACATGGAATGATTATGGAAAGCTGCCATTTACCTGCAATCATGTACAGTTATCCTTTCATTTCTCTACTCTTCCAGATTTGGCAATGTAAGCAGCAAGGCCATTAAGCCAACATGGGCTACCTACAGCACCACAGTGAGCTTAGAAGAAAGGCTGTCGTTCTCCTTGACTCTCATGACTGGTAAGACTCCTTCCAGTAGTGGGGTGCGTATTCTCTTGTCTTGTACTAATAGCCTCATTTTGTCTGTAGAGGACTGGAGTGCTCCTCGTCCATCACTGGTCTACCAGCTTGGTGAGATCTTCTACATAGAGGCCTTTGTGGACATTAAGAACCACGTCCCAATGATGCTGTTTGTTGATAGCTGTGTTGCCACCCTTGCTCCAGATGAGACCTCTAATCCTCACTATGACATCATTGCTTATAATGGGTGAGTTCCTTGTTCTTATTTTTTTTTTTTTTATATATATATATTTTTTTTTCCTGTTAATTCAAGGGCATCTTTACTGAAATATCTCCTACAGGTGCTTGATCGATGGGATGCTAGGAGACTCCTCTTCAGCCTTTGGTTCTCCAAGACCTGAAGCGAATAAGCTTCGATTCACAGTTGATGCGTTCAGGTTCATTAACAGTGACCTTTCTATGGTAAGGACTAGAGATGGTAGTATGACCCTGAATGCCAAGCAAAATACTTTTCCCATATCATCACCATGACGGCCACAAGGAGATTGACCCATGACCTCTGTGGGGGCAGGAAACAGAGAAGAGGTTAAATTGCCCCCTCCCACCACCGCACCTCAGTGTTCCTGTCCCCACTGTGGCCAGGGTCAGAGAAGAGTCTCCCTGCGGCGGCAGGGAGATGAAGATAGGATTTTGTTTATTATTTTTTCGTTGTCTCCAGGGGCCTCCTGGTTACCTGAGGCTCATCGGAGCTCCCCCAGTCCGCCGGCGGCCGCGTGCTCATGCTGGGCTGGGGGGTATCGGGAGGACTCGCTCCGGCTGGTCTGGAGCCTGCTCCCGGGCCGCAATTCTCCTCCTCCTCCTCCTCCCCTGTGGGTCGGGCTGGTAGCGGCCGGCGTGTGCGCACGCCGACGTCGGTGACGTCACTTCCGGGTTCGGCCGCAACCCGGAAGTAAAGCGCAGGAGCAGAGCAGTTTGAATAAAAGGCGGGAGCTGCCATAAGGACGCTGATCTGAGGTCTGTGAGTACTGCAGCTGCATTTTACCCTACAGAATGTCAGGTCCTGAGGTACAAACTGTTATGGAGCTGGATGCTCCCCCTCTGCCTCCTGTAAGTATCCCTCTGGGGATCCGCTTGTCTTATGGCACGATATTCTTTCTTTGCCAAGGCCTTATTTTCTGATACCGCTATTTCCATATCTGTTTCAGGCTAAAGAGGCGCAAAAAAAGCTTAAAAAACCTCCTCGCTGCATCTCTTGTGCAAGGAAACTGCCTGACGATTATGGAAAGAAGCTTTGTAAAGCATGTATTTCTGATGTAATCCAGGAGGAACAGTCGTCCCTTATGGAAAATATCAGATCGGTGGTTCAGGAAGAAATTCGGGCCGCTAGAGTTGCTCAGTCTGATCCCCAGGACGAGCCTTCTCGCAAGCGTCCGCGTTCCAGGATTTTTTCTTCCGGATCCGAGGACGCAGGCGATAAAGCTTCTACCTCCACGCAGTGGGAGGATGATCCATCTCTCTCTGAGGGGGAGGTATACGAAAATAATAAGAAGTTTTATTTTTCCTCGGAGGAGATGAATGACTTGTTAAAGGCAGTCAGAGCAACAATGGGGATTGAAGAGACCCCTAGGTCCGTTTCTATTCAGGACGAAATGTTTGGGGGACTCAAGGTGAAAAAATCCAGGGTCTTCCCCATAAACGAGCACATTAGACAAATGATTCTGGAGGAATGGTCAGAACCTGAGAAACGATTGGGGATTTCCAAAGAGTTTAAAAATCGATTATTATTCGACCCCTCTCAGTCTAAGCTGTTTGACGGGACCCCTAAAGTTGACGTGCAGGTGGCAAAGGTTAACAAAAAAACTGCCCTGCCGTTTGAGGATGCTGCCCAATTGAAGGACACCATGGAGCGAAAGGCAGATGCCCTTTTAAGGAAAGCTTGGGAGGCCTCCATGTTTAACATCAAGACCAACATTGCGGCAACATCGGTAGCCAGGTCTATGTACCTGTGGTTAGGGGAACTTGAGAACCACCTAAGCAGGAAGACCTCCAGGGAAGAGATCCTGCAGTCCATACCGCTACTCAAATCAGCTACAGGGTTCCTGGCAGATGCATCTGCTGAGTCTATCAGATTCTGTGCTAGGGAGGCAGGGTTGTCCAATGCGGCTCGTCGGACTTTGTGGATGAAGTCCTGGTCGGGCGATAGAATCTCTAAGCTAAAACTGATATCCATCCCCTTTTCAGGAGAATATGTATTCGGGCCGGTCCTAGACGAGATACTTGAGAAGGCGGCCGACAAGAAAAAGGGATTCCCAGAGGAAAGGTCCTTTAGGAAGAATCAGTCCTTTCGGTCCTACGGCGGACAGAATAAGTCTGTTAGAGGGAAAGGCAAGTCAGGCCGCTGGTCTTATCCCAAAGGGGGTAGAGGAAGGGGCTTCCTTCTCAAGCCCCAGTCCAAATCTGAGGACAAACAATGACGCCGTTGTAGGGGGGAGACTGAAGGATTTCCTGGGTCCATGGTCATTAACATCAAGAAATCCCTGGGCCCTGGACATCATTCAGCAAGGTTACAGGATCGAGTTCACCTCTCTCCCCCCTGCAAGATTCGTCATCACGAGGTTGCCTACCAGACTCTCCAACCTAAACATCTTTCAAGGAGTCCAGGACTTGGTGAAGAAGGGTGCTGTAATCCCGGTCCCCGCATCTCAGAGGGGTCAGGGGTACTATTCAACCCTATTCTTAGTAAGGAAAAAGGAAGGAGACTTCCGGACCATCATAAACTTAAAACAACTGAACAAGTTTATTCTTTACAGGAAGTTCAAGATGGAGTCTCTCAGATCCTTAGTGCCGTTGATAAAGCTAGGGGCATTTATGTGCTCGATCGACCTGAAAGATGCCTATCTGCACGTCCCCATTCACCCAGATCACCAGAGGTTTCTAAGGTTTGCTGTCCTAGACCCTTCCAATCGGATTCGTCATTTCCAGTTTATAGCACTGCCCTTCGGGATTTCAGCCGCTCCAAGGCTCTTCACCAAACTTGTGGTAGAGATGATAGCCCCTCTCAGACAGGAGGGATTAAATATAGTGCCATATCTGGACGATTTCCTAGTCATAGCGGACTCAAAAGATCTCCTGCTGTCGGACCTGGAAGTATTTCTATCCCGCCTATCTCAACTAGGTTGGATAGTGAACGAACCCAAGTCAATGTTGGTTCCATCCCAGAAGGTGAGATTTCTGGGAGTTACTCTAGACTCCGTAACTCAGTCAACCTTTCTTCCACAGAGCAAAATCCAGTCCCTGATAAACAAGGTGAGGCGCTTCCAACGGGGGAAAAAATGCTCAGTGAGGGAAGCAATGAGCCTAATCGGCCTCCTAACCTCCTGTATACCCTCGGTCGAGTGGGCACAGGCTCACTGCCGTGTGATTCAGACCTGGCTATTGTCCCACTGGAACAAGAAGGGTTCTCTGGACTCCAAGCTCCCAATCCCAGGATTAGTAAAGAAGTCCCTCTCATGGTGGACGAAGGAGAGGAATCTGTCCCAGGGAGTCCCATGGATCAGATCACCGTCGATTACCGTCTTCACGGACGCCAGCCAATCCGGTTGGGGAGCAAAAATCGACAGAGCCTATTTCCAAGGAACGTGGAAGCGTCTGATATCTGCTCAGTCTTCAAATTTCAGGGAGCTGTATGCAGTAAGAGAAGCCCTTCTCGCCGCCAAGCAATTGATACGAAATCAGCACGTGAAGGTCCTATCGGACAACGTGACTGTGGTCTCCTACCTAAAACACCAGGGGGGTACTCGATCAAGGAGACTCCAGAGTATCTCAGAGGAGATCTTCTCCTTTGCAGAAAAGGAACTAAAGTCCATCTCAGCAATGCACCTGAAGGGATCCCTGAATCTAGAAGCGGACTTTTTGAGCAGACAGGTAATAGATCATACAGAGTGGGCACTGAACCCAGAGGTCTTCAATATGCTAACCCGAAGATGGGGGCTTCCTACAATAGACCTGTTTGCATCAAGGAGAAATACGAAGGTGCAAACATTCTGCTCCCTAAATGCTGGGGACCATCCCTGGAGAGTAGACGCCTTCTCCCTAAAATGGTGCTGGGATCTAGGGTACGCATTCCCTCCATTGCCGCTCATCCCGAGGGTCATTCAGAAGATTCAGGAGGGGAGAACCACGGTAATACTGATCGCTCCGTTCTGGCCCAAGAGGAGTTGGTTCGCCCCTCTATTAAAGCTAGCAATAGACGAACCAGTGAGACTCCCACTCAGGGGGGACATCCTATACCAGGGTCCTTTGCTACATCCTCATCCGGAGTTCCTGAAGCTCACGGCTTGGATCCTGAGGTCTCCCTCTTAAGGTCTCAGGGCCTGTCAGACCAGGTTATAGCCACCCTGAGATGTTCTAGGAAAAAGGTCACTTCAGCGATATACCTGAAGATCTGGAAGAGATTCTGCTCATGGTCGGGCGAGGAAAATCCAAATTCCGTGGGGCCCAGTATCCAGAAAATTCTGGAATTTCTACAAAAGGGCCTGGACATGGGCCTTTCTCCATCCACTTTAAAGGTTCAAGTTTCGGCATTGAGCGCCTTCTTTGATTCCGACCTGGCAGACCATAGATGGATCAAACGATTCATTAGAGCTGCACGTAGACTGAGACCCACACTTAGGTCCCGCAGCCCAACCTGGGACTTAAATTTAGTTCTCAACAATCTTATGTGTTCCCCATTTGAGCCGTTGGAGGATTGTTCAATCAAGTTGCTTTCATTTAAGACTGCCTTTCTTATAGCAATTACCTCTGCCAAGAGACTGGGAGAGATTCAGGCTCTCTCCATTAGGGAACCATACCTTACCATCACTGAGGATAAGATTGTGCTTAAACTAGACCCAGGTTTCCTGCCAAAGGTGGCCTCAGACCGCAACAGAGGCCAGGAGATCCTACTTCCATCCTTCTTCAACAATCCCAAGGATCAGGAAGAAGAGCAATTTCATTTCCTTGACGTTAGGCGTACAGTTATTAGATACTTGGAAGCCACTAGGGACTTCAGGAAGTCTGACAGTCTGCTTGTCCAATTTGCTGGAAGGAATAAGGGATCCAGGGCCTCAAAATCCTCCATTGCAAGATGGATTAAGGACACTATTACCTTATGTTATAAGAACCAGAATCTGGATCCTCCTTCCAATATTAGAGCCCACTCTACCAGAGCTGTATCTACTACCTTCGCTGAAAGAGCAGGGGCCTCCCTGGATGATATATGCAGGGCCGCCTCCTGGTCTAGTATTCACACATTTGTGAAACATTACCGTTTGGACTTGTCTGGAACCTCTGGCCTCTCTTTTGGTCAGAAGGTTCTCCAGGCGGTTGCCCCCACCCATAAAAAATAATTTTATAACTCTCCTTGTGGCCGTCATGGTGATGATATGGGAAAACCGGAATTAGACTTACCGGTAATTCAGTTTCCATGAAATCACCATGACGGCCCATACATTCCCTCCCTTCTTTTGTTGAAATTTTGTTTTTCACCGGTATTTTTCTGGTATGGTGTAATACTGGGAAATACTAGGACACTTCTGGCACTTGATATCTTTGGAACACTGAGGTGCGGTGGTGGGAGGGGGCAATTTAACCTCTTCTGTTTCCTGCCCCCACAGAGGTCATGGGTCAATCTCCTTGTGGCCGTCATGGTGATTTCATGGAAACTGAATTACCGGTAAGTCTAATTCCGGTTTTTGTACCTGTCTCTAACATCCTTGTTTTCACCCCACTAATTGAATGGGGCTGAAAGCGCACATTTGGCCACTGTTCTAACCCGCACTTTCAACATTAAAGGGAGTCTGTTGCACACTGCTTACATGGCACTGTAGCACAAGTGCCAGTGGTACCTTTGTTCTTTTGTGACTTTCACCAGCTGAAATTATGTTTAACCCATATGCAAATGAGGGCTCGTAGGTGCCCAGGCAGCTCTGCCTTTCACATTGCTTGTCCTGCCCTGTAAGAGTCTTTGACTTTTCAGGATGGCGATAATACCGCAGCATGCTGTGGTTTTATCTCTGTCCCAAATCCAGAACACTTGCTGGAATGCCAGATCTGGCATTTTTTCCCATTGATATGCATTAAGGCCGGATCCAGCCCCGAGTGTTCTGGCAAGACGGATCAGTTTTTGCGGTCTGCATGCTTAGACAAAACATGTGAGAAAATGATGAATAATTTCAAAGCATTTGTCAGACGGATCAGGATCCTGTTCCGGCGACGGAACTGCCTGCATGAATCCTCTGCCGCAAGTGGGAAAGTACCCCAAGCCTCTTGTGTGATCCCCAGTACCGGCCGAGAATCTGCACATGGCAGTTCGCTGCCGGCCTGGGCATCTCTGCTGGTTTCACACGGTGCATGCGCACTTGAGTTATCGATGCTGCTGACCACAATGGGTATCGGTGACAAAACAGATTAACAGGGCAGGAGAAGTAATATGGGAAAAAGGCAGTGGCCTGGGCACCTACATCACGAGCATGGCCCCTGGACACTTGCCAGCCCTCATCTGCATATGGATTAAATGTTTTTCGGCTGACCGTCTAACAGAGGAACCATTGGTACTTGAGCAAGAGTGCCATGTAAGCAATGTGTAATGTCGAAGTTTGACAGACTCCATTTAAAAGATTGAAGTAAATGTATTGGAATTAAATATTCTCCTTTGATTACCTGATTATAATGGTATTCTGCTTTACTCTAATGTACATTAATATTTTGAAATGAGAAACTCAAACTATTGCAACAGAATAACCCATATGGGAATCCTAATACTTTCTAATGAGCTCTAAGGCTAACGTTTCCAGCTGTCCAAGATTATAAATGTAAATTATTTCTCATGAGATATCTGTAATTGTGGTGTCTTAGATCTACATAACCTGTCACCTGAGAGCTGCTGACATCAACCAGACCCCTGATCCAATGAACAAGGCCTGCTCCTACAACAAGGCTACCAGCAGGTAAAAACTTGCACATCCGAGTGTCTTCAGTTAGATGACTACACAACCCTAGATGGGGTCTTTGATAACAATGGATGTTCTCTCAATGGTTGACACTTTTCTTGCTCTTACAGTTGGTCACCTGTGGAAGGCCCCAGTGTGAACTGCCAGTGCTGCAACACTGGGAACTGTGCTACAGGTGGCAGCCGGAGAACAGCATGGGGCCCACAACCTGCTAGGTCAAGAGGAGTTGGGAAGAGAGATGTTGGTGAGTACTTCATTTAAACATCTCCTAAAGCTTCCCTAAATGTAAAGGTATTTGAAAATGGGTGTTTCTAATTCTTCCACTAGGTTCACATCTAGAAAAATACACTCTGGCCAGGCTGGGCCCTCTACTAGTGACTGGATCTAAGCCTAACCAGGTCTCCAAAGAAGGAATTTCCCAAGCTTCCAGAATGGTTGTAGAAGAACCTCTGCAGTTGTGGGTGCTGGTGGCCATGGGCTCAATCACTTCAGTAGTTGTTGCTCTGACTCTGGTTGTGGCTGTAAAATGTCTTCTGAAAAAACTGTCTCACAAATAGTCCATAAATAAAAATGGGAAAAATGTTACTTATGTCTTTGTCTCAATTGATGGTACCAATGGTTGTATGGGATTGCTTTCATGTGACCCATAACTTCATGCATGGTCAAGCAAAACACAACCATCTCCTGGTGCTATATACAGGAGTACTATAGGACTATATGGAGAACTTCCTGTATAGAGCTGATGGGTGGTTCATAGCTCACACTTCTCAGGAGAAGAATAAGAATTGAAAGCTGCTCTCTGGAGGCTAAAATTGCCTTAGATTCAGATTGTTAATATTGATCAGTAGTGTTGAGCATGAATATTCAACTGGCAAGTTTTTTTTTGTTTTTTCTCCCACGACTATTGTGACTTCAAGGATTTGAATATAGTGCTATATCGAATATTTGTACATTTTAAACATCTGAAAAACATGATCCCTCACTGCTTCTTGCTTGTGGACCAATGAGTCATTGGCCCACAAATAAGATTATACCACTATATTAGGCAAATCGATCACTTTTTTACATTATTTTCAATTACGCCCCATGAAGGCACCTGTGAGATCCTCCCCCTTCTGGACAGGAAACAGGAACTTCCCAGATATTTTAAATTGGTCCATTGCCTTCCACCACTCAGTTCTTTCCTGTCCAGGAGCATTTCTTTCCAGGTTTATTTTTATTTTTTGGCTGCAGGACCTCTAGGGTTAAATGGAAACCTAGTGGAGGTACCTGTCGGCATAAGTCTCGCTGAGAAGCCTGGCGTCTTTTCTTCCCTTCTTCGGAGCCACGAGGGGGGGGGGGGATGCATGCCTGTAGCTGCCTCGTGGCCCTACCTAGCCGACGAAGTTGCGGCGTGAGGGGGGAGGTGGATCTTCTCTCATGGATACAGGTAGAGTCTGGGCGTGCACGTCGCACCAGAAGTGACGCGAGTGTTCCACTGGCTGGAAGGGGAGGGGCTTAACATAGCAGGCGCTGCGCGGCCCATTTAAAAAAAAGAACGCCAGCCAGCGTGGAGGGAGCAGCAGCAAGCAGATACCAGATGGCAGGCAGCACTTATGGCCCTTCATTTGCCCCCTTCAAGCAGCATAATCATGCAGGAAGAAGGGGGAAGTACAACCGTGCACTGACAGACAGGAGCAGCTTTCAGAATCCAGCATGGTACTCCTGGGGGTAAGAGGGGTTAACCCCCACCATCTCCCTTTGGGGAGTTATTATTATGGTCAGGTTTAGGCATTTTTTTTATTAAATGCAGGTTAAAGAAGCCCAAAGAAAGCTACCCACAAAACAAGAGCTAAGGAGTGTGGAATTTGCAAGCGAAAATTTGACCCATCTTATTTAGGCCTCTTTCACACTTGGGTTGTCCGGATCCGGCGTGTACTCCACTTTCCGGAATTACACGCCGGATCAGGAAAAACGCAAGTGAACTGAAAGCATTTGAAGATGGATCCGTCTTCAAAATGCTTTCAGTGTTACTATGGCAGCCAGGACGCTATTAAAGTCCTGGTTGCCATAGTAGGAGCGGGGGAGCGGTGGAGCGGGGGAGCAGTATACTTACCGTCCGTGCGGCTCCCGGGGCGCTCCAGAATGATGTCAGAGCGCCCCATGCGCATGGATGACGTGCTATGTGATCACGTCATCCATGCGTGTGGGGCGCCCTGACGTCACTCTGGAGCGCCCCAGGAGCCGCATGGACGGTAAGTATACTGCTCCCCACTACACTTTACCATGGCTGCCAGGACTTAAGCGTCCCAGCAGCCATGGTAACCATTCAGAAAAAGCTAAGTCGTATCCGGCAATGCGCCGAAACACTGTTTAGCTTGGGGCCGGATCCAGATCAATGCCTTCCAATGGGCATTAATTCCAGATCCAGCCTTGCAGCAAGTCTTCAGGATTTTTGGCCAGAGCGAAAAAAGCACAGCATGCTGTGGTTTTTTCTCCGGCCAAAAAACTTTCCGTTCCGGAACTGAAGACCTCCTGATGCATCCTGAACGGATTTCTCTCCATTCAGAATGCATTAGGATAAAACTAATCAGGATTCTTCCGGCATAGAGCCCCGACGACGGAACTCTATGCCGGAAGACAAGAACGCAGGTGTGAAAGAGCCCTTACCCGAAAACATGTTGCCAACCGTGTCTGGAGAGGTTAGTGGCAGATGAGTCGTTATCTTTATTACAAAGTATCCAAGAGTTTGTTAAAAATGAAGTCTGTTCTTCTGTGGAAAATATTAAAAAAAAATCCCTGCCTAGCTCATCTAGACATAAGAGGGCTCAGACTATAGTGGGGGATACTATGGACTGAGTCTGAGGAAGGCGCTATTGCAGACTCAGATTCCTCCTCTGACGATTTGAAAGGGAAGTTGTTATTCAGAGCGGAAGATACGGATCTACTATTAAAGGCGGTTAGATCCACGATGGAGCTGGAGATAGAAAAAGGAGTCCAGGTCTAGGCCAGCACTTCTGTTTGAGAGCCTAAAGAGTCTAGGGTGTTCCCCATTCAGGACTGTATCAAAGACATGATTAAATGTAAATAGGAGAAACCCAATAAAAAAAAAATATTTATCCCTAGAGCGGTCGAGAGAAGGTACCCCTTTGACCATCAAGAAGTATCAGCTTGGCAGGAGGTACCGAGGGTAGACATTCCCATAGCGAAGATAAATAAAAATTCAGCTCTCCCGTTTGAGGATTTAGGGTCCCTTAAAGATCCCATGGACAAAAGGGCTGATGCATACTTAAGGAAGAATTGGAAGGCATCCACTTCTGCCTTTAAACCAAATATAGCGACTACTTCGGTGGCAAGGTCTTTAAAGCTCTGGTTGCAGGAATTAGTCTCATATAGAAAACAAGACTCCTAGGGATTAGAGTTGAGCGGACACCTGGATGTTCGGTTTCGAGAAGTTCGGCTGAACTTCCCGGAAATGTTCGGGATCCGAACTTCGTCCCGAACCCCATTGAAGTCAAAGGGGACCCGAACTTTTCGGTACTAAAAAGGCTGTAAAACAGCCCAGGAAAGGGCTAGAGGGCTGCAAAAGGCAGCAACATGTAGGTAAATCCCCTGCAAACAAATGTGGATAGGGAAATGAATAAAAAAAAATTAACCAATATCAATTGGAGAGAGGTCCCATAGCAGAGAATCTGGCTTCACGTCACCCACCACTCTAACAGTCCATTGGCATATATTTAGGCCCAGGCAGAGGAGAGGTCCCGTAACAGAGAATCTGGCTTCATGTCAGCAGAGAATCAGTCTGCATTTCATAGCAGAGAATCAGGCTTCACGTCACCCAACATTGGAACAGTCCATTGGCATATATTTAGGCCCCAGCACCCAGACAGAGGAGAGGTTCATTCAACTTTGGGTAGCCTCGCAATATAATGGTAAAATGAAAATAAAAATAGGATTGAATGAGGAAGTGCCCTGGAGTACAATAATATATGGTTAAGGGGAGGTAGTTAATGTCTAATCTGCACAAGGGATGGACAGGTCCTGTGGGATCCATGCCTGGTTCATTTTTATGAACGTCAGCTTGTCCACATTGGCTGTAGACAGGCGGCTGCGTTTGTCTGTAATGACGCCCCCTGCCGTGCTGAATACACGTTCAGACAAAACGCTGGCCGCCGGGCAGGCCAGCACCTCCAAGGCATAAAAGGCTAGCTCTGGCCACGTGGACAATTTAGAGACCCAGAAGTTGAATGGGGCCGAACAATCAGTCAGTACGTGGAGGGGTGTGCACACGTACTGTTCCACCATGTTAGTAAAATGTTGCCTCCTGCTAACCCGTTGCGTATCAGGTGGTGGTGCAGTTAGCTGTGGCGTGTTGACAAAACTTTTCCACATCTCTGCCATGCTAACCCTGCCCTCAGAGGAGCTGGCCGTGACACAGCTGCCTTGGCGACCTCTTGCTCCTCCTCTGCCTTGGCTTGGGCATCCACTTGTTCCCCTGTGGCATTTGGGAATGCTCTCAGTAGCCCGTCTACCAACGTGCGCTTGTACTCGCTCATCTTCCTATCACGCTCCAGTGCAGTAAGTAAGGTGGGCACATTGTCTTTGTACCGTGGATCCAGCAGGGTGGCAACCCAGTAGTCCGCACATGTTAAAATGTGGGCAACTCTGCTGTCGTTGCGCAGGCACTGCAGCATGTAGTCGCTCATGTGTGCCAGGCTGCCCAGGGGTAAGGACAAGCTGTCCTCTGGGGGAGGCGTATCGTCATCGTCCTGCGTTTCCCCCCAGCCACGCACCAGTGATGGGCCCGAGCTCCGTTGGGTGCCACCCCGCTGTGACCATGCTTCATCCTCATCCTCCTCCACATCCTCCTCGTCCTCCAGTAGTGGGCCCTGGCTGGCCACATTTGTACCTGGCCTCTGCTGTTGCAAAAAAACCTCCCTCAGGGTCACTTTGAAGAGACTGGCCTGAAAGTGCTAAAAATGACCCCTCTTCCTCCTCCTCCTGGGCCACCTCCTCTTCCATCATCGCCCTAAGTGTTTTCTCAAGGAGACATAGAAGTGGTATTGTAACGCTGATAACGGTGTCATCGCCACTGGCCATGTTGGTGGAGTACTCGAAACAGCGCAACAGGGCACACAGGTCTCGCATGGAGGCCCAGTCATTGGTGGTGAAGTGGTGCTGTTCTGTAGTGCGACTGACCCGTGCGTGCTGCAGCTGAAACTCCACTATGGCCTGCTGCTGCTCGCACAGTCTGTCCAGCATGTGCAAGGTGGAGTTCCACCTGGTGGGCACGTCGCATATGAGGCGGTGAGCGGGAAGGCCGAAGTTACGCTGTAGCGCAGACAGGCGAGCAGCGGCAGGATGTGAACGCCGGAAGCGCGAACAGACGGCCCGCACTTTATGCAGCAGCTCTGACATGTCGGGGTAGTTCTGAATGAAATTCTGCACCACCAAATTCAGCACATGCGCCAAGCAAGGGATGTGCGTCAAACCGGCTAGTCCCAGAGCTGCAACGAGATTTTGCCCATTATCGCACACCACCAGGCTGGGCTTGAGGTTCACCGGCAGCAACCACTCGTCGGTCTCTTGTTCTATACCCTGCCACAACTCCTGTGCGGTGTGGGGCCTGTCCCCCAAACATATGAGTTTCAGAATGGCCTGCTGACGTTTACCCCGGGCTGTGCTGAAGTTGGTCGTGAAGTGTGTGGCTGACTGGATGAGCAGGTGGAAGAAGAGGAGGAGGAAGCTGAGAAGGAGGATGTGGCAACAGGAGGCAAAGAATGTTTCCCTGCGATCCTTGGCGGCGGAAGGACGTGCGCCAAACAGCTCTCCGCCTGGTGCCCAGCTGCCACTACATTTACCCAGTGTGCAGTTAGGGAGATATAGCGTCCCTGGCCGTGCTTACTGGTCCACGTATCTGTGGTTAGGTGGACCTTGCCACAGATGGCGTTGCGCAGTGCACACTTGATTTTATCGGATACTTGGTTGTGCAGGGAAGGCACGGCTCTCTTGGAGAAGTAGTGGCGGCTGGGAACAACATACTGTGGGACAGCAAGCGACATGAGCTGTTTGAAGCTGTCTGTGTCCACCAGCCTGAATGACAGCATTTCATAGGCCAGTAGTTTAGAAATGCTGGCATTCAGGGCCAGGGATCGAGGGTGGCTAGGTGGGAATTTACGCTTTCTCTCAAATGTTTGTGAGATGGAGAGCTGAACGCTGCCATGTGATATGGTTGAGATGCTTGTTGACGGAGGTGGTGGTGTTGGTGGTACATCCCCTGTTTGCTGGGCGGCAGGTGCCAACGTTCCTCCAGAGGCGGAGGAAGAGGCCGAGGTGGCAGCAGCAGAAGAGGTAGCAGGGGGAGCCTGAGTGACTTCCTTGGTTTTAAGGTGTTTACTCCACTGCAGTTCATGCTTTGCATGCAGGTGCCTGGTCATGCAGGTTGTGCTCAGGTTCAGAACGTTAATGCCTCGCTTCAGGCTCTGATGGCACAGCGTGCAAACCACTCGGGTCTTGTTGTCAGCACATTGTTTGAAGAAGTGCCATGCCAGGGAACTCCTTGAAGCTGCCTTTGGGGTGCTCGGTCCCAGATGGCGGCGGTCAGTAGCAGGCGGAGTCTCTTGGCGGCGGGTGTTCTGCTTTTGCCCACTGCTCCCTCTTTTGCTACGCTGTTGGCTCGGTCTCACCACTGCCTCTTCATCCGAACTGTGAAAGTCAGTGGCACGACCTTCATTCCATGTGGGGTCTAGGACCTCATCGTCCCCTGCATCGTCTTCCACACAGTCTTGATCCCTGACCTCCTGTTCAGTCTGCACACTCTCTCTTGCTCTTGGTCAAAAACCCACAGTGCTCAGTCCTAAAATGCCAGGGAGTTAAGAGCAGTCCTGAGCGCATTAAAGGAAAGTCTCGCATCTTTGCCTCAAAGACATGTCAGGATCCTATCCGACAACACCTCGGTGGTAGCTTATATAAACAAGCAAGGGGGAACAAGATCTCCTCAACTAATGCAGCTGGCATCCAGGATTTTCTTGTTAATACAGGGGAATTTTATTTTTCTCTCTCTCAGCGGTTCATTTGAAAGGCTCAGAGAATCACCAGGCGGACTTTCTCAGCAGACACCGATTCAGTCAGGCAAATTGGAGTCTGAATCGGGAAGTATTTCACTAAATAGAGGCCCTATGGGGATCCCCCACGGTGGATCTATTTGCCTCGGTGGAGAACAAAAAGTGCAAAAGTTTCTTTTCTCTGAGCAGGGGGGGATCAGTTGATAGGCACAGATGCGCTCTCACAGACATGGGGGAAGGGCCTAGTCTATGAATTCCCTCCCATCAGCCTATTGCCCAGAGTGATCCAGAAGATCAGGGGGGAGCAGGTAACGGTGATACTAGTAGCACCGTTTTGGCCAAGAAGAGTCTGGTTTGCCTGGTTGAGGAGACTATCAATAGCCGATCCCTGGATACTTCCAGAAAGACAGGACCTATTATATCAATGCCCTCTACATCATCCGGAAGTCAAGAACCTCCACCTGACAGCCTGGATTTTGAGAGGACATTCTTCAGGTCTAGAGGCCTATCAGAGCAAGTCATTGGGACTCTCCTAGCTAGAAGAAAAAAAGTCACCTCTGAAATCAATCTGAGGGTATGGAAGACCTTCCTTCAGTTTGCAGGGCCAGGCCTAGACTTGAGCTCACCCAACATCCTGTTAATTATTTTTTTTTTTACAGGAAGGCCTCAACAAAAAGCTTAAACCCAGCACTCTCAAGGTCCAGGTCTCGGCACTGAGTGTCCTATTTGACTGTAGATTGGCTACTCATCCTTGCGTCAAAAGGTTCATTAAGGGATCCTCTAGACTCTGTCCTATAGTTAAATCTAAATCTGCCCCATGGGACCTTAACCTGGTTCTTTCTGCTCTAACCAAGGCCCCGTTTGAGCCTCTTGGGGCATTCCCTTAAAGATGCTGTCCTACAAAACGGTATTTAGTGGCCATTACATCCGCCAGACGAGTAGGAGAACTTTCCGCTTTGTCCTCTTCCCCACCATATACTCAGGTTCTGGAGGATAGAATTGTTTTCAAACCGGATCCTGCATTCCTGCCCAAAGTAGTGTCGGTATTCCATAAATCTCAGGAAATAGTTCTCCCTTCCTTTTGTCAGGACCCAAAAAACGAAGGGGAAAAATCCTTTCATACTTTAGACGTCAGAAGGTGTGTTTGTGCATATTTAGAGTCTATGAAGGACTTTAAAAAAAAACTGCAACTCTTTGTTCAGTTTTAGGGTCAGAACAGGGGCTCGAAAGTTACAAGTCGTACTTTAGCCAGATGGAATCAGAGAGCGATAGTTCTGGCATATTTACAATCAGATTGTCAGGTTCCTTCAGATTTTTCAGCCCATTTCACCAGGGCAGTAGCCTCTTCCTGGGCAGAAATAAGGTGCGCTACCATTGAACAAATCTGTAGGGTAGCAACGTGGAGTTCCCCCTCTACGTTTTACAAGCACTATAGGTTAGACCTCATCTGTGCAGGATATGTCTTTTGGGAGAAAGGTGCTGCAGGCTGTAGTCCCTCCCTAATAATTATCTAGTCTAGTGTCTCACAGGTGCTGTCATGGGGCGTAATGGAAATACTTCAATTTACTCTTACCGGTAAATGTTTTCCATGAGCCCATGACAGCACCTACATAATTCCCTCCCTATATAATATATATATATATATATATATATATATATATATATATATATATATGATGAAAAAGAGAAATAAATTTTTTAGTATTGTGCCAAAGAAGATATATTTTTTTCTGGTTTGCTTTTTTTTTTTTTTTTTTTGCTGGTGTTATTAGTTTCACTATATACAGGTGCATTGCTGGTCCCAGGAATCTTGTCAAATACTAAGTGGTGGAAGGCAATGGACCAATTTTTAAAGATCTGGGATGTTCCTGTTTCCTGTCCGGAAGGGGGAGGATCTCTCACAGGTGCTGTCATGGGCTCATGGAAAACATATTGCTGGTAAGAGTAATTGAAGTATTTTTCGAATATTCGCTATATTGCAAGAAGCAGGGTGGAATCAATCTTGTTGTTCGAATTCCTGATTTTTACCCGAAAATCGGGAGTGTTATGAACGATCTTATGAGTGACTTAATTGTGTCACGTGACATGTTCCCTGGTTTCGGTTTTTCTTTGCTTCCAGTGGAGTTTGGCGTTAGTTTAATGAAAAATCGGCGATCAAAAATGGGGAGAATTCGATTTCAAAAGGAAGAAGTTCTTCTCACTGTAAGTAATATTGTATACAGCACTATGTTTCATATTGCATGCATGGCAGAACAATATTTAGCAACACTCGATCTACATCGAAATTTATATGTAGATTGAGTGTTGCTAAATATTCGTGTATGTGAATAAGAGCTACAATGATACCATTTTGTGAAAAAAAACCCCCTCCGCTGCCCCCCCCCCCCCCCCCCAAATAGTAGATACTACTGATTGGTGCACTGAGTATTCTTGTTGTTGCATGTATGGACAACAGATAAATATCTATCAAATGCACATAGCACATCTGTTTTCCTGCAATGCAATATATACCATACACACACTCTATATATATATATATATATATATATATATATATTTATGTCCATGACCTTTTTTTTAAGACCGCCAGTATTTGATGGTTCATTAAGCGTTACCCAGGGTGCACCACTGGGAGGCGAACCAGCAGTACACCCAATACCGTACCGTCACTTCACTAGACAGGTACATCGCAGCGCTGACCAATATTTGATTGCTTAGACCTCACACATATAATCGCCATCCAATCTTATATCGGTAACTTTAAATCTAATATTTCCCCTTTTAAAGACGTAACCACTTTTTGCTTTTTTTGTGGATATTTCTTTGAATATCTTTGTATAATATATTATGTGCTTTCATCTTTATCCTTCAGTGCTTTCTGGAAAGGGGCTATTCGTGGACCTGTAAAAGGCTAGAGAAAGTGGCCATTGTATGGTCGGTCCGAGCCGAACTAAAACTGAAAAGTGGCATATGGCACAACCACAAGACGATTAAAAAAAAGCGGTGCGACCTGAAACGCCTACAACACGATCGGGTCTGAGTATAGTCAGCGATTATGCCCAGGTACAATGCTTACCTGATTTTTGTATCTCTCTCTACAACACTCAGTAATGTGTATATATCCAGTTATGCTGCTAATCCGTACAGATGTAGTATGGTTAACACACTCTCTTAACTCAAATTTTTGAACTCCTCACGTAATCTTGAAACACAAGCCATTTTATAAAATACCTTAACATATTTAATTGCATTAAGTTTAGATAACACGTCTCATAAAGCTTGTGTGTTACCTCTACTACATCCGTATTTCATCCCTTGTCAAATGATTACTTAATACCTGGTGTGACATGTACAAAATCTTCCGGTTATCACATGCATCTCTACCTCGCTGAGATTGTGTATATATTGTTATACACACAGCGCGGTACTGATGTATGAAATCATCCGGTGACATCATACATTTCACACACAAATATATATGTATGTATTTTCGTTTATCTACATAAACTGCAAACATCATTCAGTATTCCGGTCAACGTCCCCGACCATTACATAATCCCCCACCAAATTTACATGGGATTCAAGAATATAAATATATATATATTCCGCAAAAACGCAACCATCGATTTCAACGAAACTTGCTATACACATCCCTTGCTACCTGGAAAGAAATCTTGCGGGGGTCTCGGCTCTCTACGACGTACTGTTCACTAAATATTCTCAAAAAATTACCTGTATTATCCAATACAAGCCTGCCAGCCTTTCACTTAAATCCTAACTGCCAATGGACGGGAGCTGTGGAGTTCACAGTTAAAGGGACGGTCACTGTGAAAGGGCTGGTCACCATCAAAATCACTGTTAAAGGGGGCAGTCACCGTCAAAGTGATAGTTAAAGGGGAGACTTTAAGCCTCCTTATTATAAAGTTACCGTGACAACTAAATTAACAGGGAGGGCAGGTTGGCAGCAGATCTTCAAAATGCGGCTTGGCAGACAGTCACACTGGCAGCCACAAAAAACTTATATACCCAACATAACACCATCCAATAACCCCTTATCTAATTTCCGAACTGTTTGGTTTACCTAAACATCCATTACCCAGTCACAATACCCTATAAGGCACCTTCCTAACAAATCCCATGTTGCCTCATCCTACCTTGTAGAAGAAAACGTAAGGCAGCTCTCACCTGCAGTAGTAAAATCACCAGAGGTGCACGGATGCCGCTCCTGGATGCGGTATATACAGTAAGAAAAAGAAGAAAATCCAGCTCTCTCCGGTGAAAAAATGAAAAACTTTAATCCAGCAAGTTTAAAATCCATACAGGTGTACAAATAGCAGTCAACGCGTTTCAGACCTCAGAGAAATATGGGTCCTTCCTCATGACAAACGTGTTTATGAAATGGGAGCTCCCTCTTAAGTAGCACATACTAACCCCAGGCTGATAGGTATCACCTGGGAGGTGGAGACCCAAGGGGGCGTTCCCATGCACATGACACAGAAGAAAACCCTTTTTAATCAAGGGCAAACACCAGCAAAAAGGAAAAAAAAAAAAAAAAAAAGGAAAAGAACCTTGCATACAGGTAAATTAAATCACGATGGCTACTTTCACACTTGCGTTCGGAGCGGATCCGTCTGGTATCTGCACAGACAGATCCGCACCTATATTTCAAACGCTTAGATCCGTTCAAAACGGATCCGCCCGCATCACCAGGAACAAAAATAAAAAACAAAAAAATATGTTTTCCCTTTTTTCTCCCTTCTCCCCGGCAACGCAAACGGATCCGTCCCGACCCCACACCGAAAGTCAATGGGGGACGGATCCGTCCGAAAACCGAGCCATATAGTATCAAATTCAAACGGATCCGTCCCCACCGACCTCCACTGCAAGTCCGGACGGATCCGTCTGCCTCCGCACAGCCAGGCGGACACCCGAACGCTGCAAGCAGCGCTCAGGTGTCCGCCCGCTGAGCGGAGCGGAGGACAGACGGAGCCATAACGATGCACCCTGAGCGGATCCGCATCCACTCAGAATGCATCAGGGCTGGACGGATCCGTTCGGGGCCGCTTGCGAGAGCCTTTAAACGGAACTCACAAGCGGAGCCCCGAACGCCAGTGTGAAAGCAGCCTAAAACAGTGATCATATATAAAAATACAAATACAAAGAGAGCAAAAATACTAATGGACAAAGAATGTGTGTAAGAAAAAAGACGGCACGATCCCACATTAGTACTGTAAAATGAGATCATGGCGTCTATTCAACCCACAGGGCTGGCGAGATTCTAACTGGAAGATCCAGAAGGCCTCCCTGTTAAGGAGTTTCCTCCTGTGATCTCCCCCCCTAGGCGGCAAAAAAACTCTTTCTATGCCCTTAACCTGTAGGTGGGATACATCACCAGCATGTACCACTGCAAAATGCAGGCTGACCGCAGAGACATTCCGGTCCTTATAATGAGGCACATCGGAAATGTGTCTGCGGATCCGATTTTTTAAAGGAGTGGTGGTGCAGCCCACATACAACAAGGAACACAGTGTACATGTAATAAGATACACCACATGCTTGGTATTACAATTAATATAGGACTGAATATTATATACCCTTTCGTTGTTCATGGACTTAAACGTTTTCTCAGTGGTCATGTGTTGGCAACAGATGCATTTTTTGTGACCACACTTAAAATTCCCTTTATGCTGTAACCAGATGGCTTGTGGTTTTTTGGACACTGAAAAAAAGCTGGGACTAATGATATTACCCAAGGTGGGTGCTTTCCTGGCTACACATTTAATTCCGTTGGACACAATATCAGACCATTCGTTATCAAAATTGAGTACATTCAGATATTTCTTCATAATTTTACATATGGCAGAGAACTCTTGGCTGTATTGTGTAACGAAATAAGTTGCTTGCTGACAGTGAGTGGAGTTCACTAGTGGTCTGCGTGCCTGGGACTGTTCCGGAAAAATCAATGACTGTCTGTTGATTTGTGAAACCATTTTTTTAGCATGTTGTATATCCTGCTGTAAATAGTCCCTGCGTAACAGTCTATTAGTAATATTAGAGGCTTCTATCTCAAAAGCTCTCTGATCGGAACAGTTACGACGGGCACGTATAAGTTCCCCCCTAGGAATGCTATGGATAGTATGGGAGGGATGGCATGACTTGGCCAGAAGTATGGTATTACCTGCTAGTTGTTTGCGGTGAGTTAGTGTATTAACTACACTGGTGGAGGGGTCCCCCCTCAGGCACAGATCCAGAAATTGTATCTCAGTTCGGTGAGTATGAAAAACAAATTGTATGTCATCCACCTTGGAATTGAAATATTCCATAAGCTCCGGTATGGACGTCACATCACCAGACCACACCATCAGCAGGTCATCAATGTAACGTCCATACCAGAGTAGGTGGTCCAGGAGTGGGAGGGTGTCGATGAGGAGAAAGTGTCCCTCCCACCACGCCATAAATATATTAGCTATGGAGGGAGAGAACTTAGCCCCCATCGACACCCCCGACACCTGAAGATAAAAATTCTCACCAAACAAAAAATAATTGTGCCTGAGGAGGAAATCCACCACGTGGACAACATATTCCCTCAAAGTCTGGGTGTAGTCACTGTAGTATTCAAAAAACCACCTCAGCGCAATGATGGCCAAATTGTGGGGAATATTAGTGTATAGGGATGTAATATCCGCTGTTATCCACGAGTAGTTATCCTTCCACTTAAATTCAGCAAAAGCTTGTAGCACCGCCCTAGTGTCCTTAAGAAACCCTGGAATGTGTGGTATCAGGGGCTGTAATAGGGAGTCCACCCACTCAGAAAATCGCTCAGAATATGAGCCGATACCAGCCACAATGGGTCTGAGGGGTGGGGGGAATACATCCTTGTGGACTTTAGGCAAAGCATGAAAAATAGGTGCTATAGGATGTTCCACAAAGATGTATTCCCTCTCCCTAACACTAAGACAGCCACATGATACCCCACAGTCCAGGAGTTTCTTCATTTCTGATTGAAAATTCCTCAATGGGTCATAGGGCAAGCGAACATAAACATTAGTATCATCCAGCATAGTGGTGACAAGGGATCCATACAGGCCCTTATCCAATACAACTACTGACCCCCCCTTATCTGCCTCCTTAATGATGATATCCTCCCTTGCTCCTAGATCACGCAAGGCAATTTTTTCCACTGCGGTCATGTTCGAATAACTCTGTGTCCTCGAAGTATCATGCAAAAGACATCATTCTTTTTCAACCAATTCCTGGTATTTGTCTAAGGCAATTGAACGAGATTGAATAGGGTAAAAATCCCTATTATGTGTTTTAAAGGACACAGAGGTATTAACATGACCCCCCTCATCCCTAGTACCAGTTTGAAGAAAATTACAATGGACAAGTTCAGCAAAGCTCATAGTATTGCCATATAATACTGGCGTAACATTAACATTAACAGACTTACTACTAGACATATCAGTGCATGCTGTAGATAAAGGCCTGCTGTCATGTCCATGATCAATGGCAGGGTTCATTAGGGGCTGCTGGGGAGAAAAAGCGGCGTTACCATGGTTCCTACCAGAGTCTCGTGTGGTCTGCTGTAAGGAGGGAACAGTGTTGCTATGGACGATATCCGAGTCTCATGGAGCTAACTGCAAAGAGAGGGTGGCGTCGT
Organism: Bufo gargarizans; assembly: GCF_014858855.1. Taxonomy (NCBI): domain Eukaryota; kingdom Metazoa; phylum Chordata; class Amphibia; order Anura; family Bufonidae; genus Bufo; species Bufo gargarizans. The sequence goes on from NC_058081.1 coordinate 23,572,393, forward strand.
CATGACCACTGTCGGGGTCACGTGGGGCCCGTTGCAGGGAGGAAGCAACATCGTCCTGACGGATATCAAAGTCCTGTGAAGAGGAAACAACACTGCCAAGTGCATCACCCAGAGGTTCCCCCCGGAAATGTTTCCTCAACGTTAGGTTCCGGGCGAACCTATTAACATCGAGGATCGTTCGGTACAAGTTGAAATGATGCGTGGGAGAAAACGAAAGTCCCTTTTGTAAGACCATAATTTGCTGGGATGAAATAATAGATGCCGACAGATTGATGACGTGTATGTCTTCATTTATCTTTTCTGTCTGGACGGGTAGCGGTGACTTTTTCCGGTGCCGCCAGCCTGCCCGTCGTTTTTTGCATCTTTTCTGTGCTGATTGGCAGGTGTTAAACGTGGATTGGGATCCCTTTCCACACTGCTCATCGGGGGATCAGTAGCATCTGGTGAAGACTCCTGTGAGTCGCGTTCAGTAGAACTAAATGATACACGGCCAGATCTTCTTTGTCTATTGCGAGATCTGCGTAAAATGGAGCGCGGTGTGCTCCTGCGTACTTCAGCCCAGGTGTAAACTGTATTGTTGCTGTAGTCAAGCAGATCCCTATTAAATTTGCTCTGTTTGAAGAGTATAAGATCTTCCTCTACCTTTTCAAGATTGCTCTTAAGTTGATTGTCTGCATCCACAAAACTTGGCATGTCGGTATGAGCCGATAACAGGTCCTGTGCTGTTTTTATTTCCTCTCTCAAGGCAGAGAGGGAATCCTGTTCATGATGTATTATCAGCTCCATCAATTTAAATGAGCAATCCGATAAAATAGTTTGCCACTGCAAAACAAAGGAGTCAGAATAGATGGTCGTCGGATTCTTCTTAATCCGTAAGCCACGGGGGATCATTTTCTTGTCAATATACTTCTGCAATGAAGTGGCATCCCACCATGTCCGTAACTCCTTTAGTAACAGATTTTCTAATGTCGACATCTGCATTTTCATATTGAGTACATCCTGTAATTCCTGTTTAGGAGCGTCAAAAATGGCATTCATCCTTCTTATCCTGTTGTCATCATTTTCCACAGGGCGTAACGAGATATGTGCCATGCTCCAAGGGAATACGGAAAAAACTTGCTGTATGTATACAAAGTCCTTGCAGGGAGTGCACGCCACCAGGTAAGCAATAATAGAAGAAAACGTAAGGCAGCTCTCACCTGCAGTAGTAAAATCACCAGAGGTGCACGGATGCCGCTCCTGGATGCGGTATATACAGTAAGAAAAAGAAGAAAATCCAGCTCTCTCCGGTGAAAAAATGAAAAACTTTAATCCTACCTTGTAACCTAGACTAGTTTTACCCATCTGTAACTTTTTTTTTTTGTTAAGGTAAATCCACGATTGGTATAATTCGTAATCCCATGCAGATTCCACCATATAGGAATTTCTTGATCTTTACCTTTGTTATGATTTATGAGTTTTTTGTGTTAATTCTTAACCCTGTGTCGTTATTACAGGTAAACCTGTTCCCTCGGTCCGCCACCACAAAAAAAACAAAAAACAGTGGTGCCAATGGAGGAGGTAGAAAATGTGGAAGCCACTTCACCCACAGATGTTGGCAAAACACAGGCGACTGAGGAGGCGGCCGGACCTTCCCAGCCACCTGATTCCGCCCCCCCCCCCCCCCCACCGGGAGGGTAAATTTGTGCACACATTACTATAATTTGGTATACATGACATATTCACAAGCATCCAACGATTTCCTTTCCCCCCTGCATCTCCGGAGCTGTATTGCACATGTGTAATGAATCTGAAAAAATAGTAGCCCTTAGTTAACATGGCTGCCTGTTTAGCGGAGTTGCATTTGCACCTCGGTTCACAAACATTTATGCCTGGCGGCAGGGTGTCTGTTGGTCTGTAATAGACTGTCCCTCTGCATCAAGACATGTCCCGCTGAGGCCTACTCTTAATGGCCGGCCGTGAAGTGGTTAAAAGTGGCAACAATGAGGGGACAACAAACTAGTGTAATAGGAAAATAATAGGAAAATTAAAAAAATGCAACATACTCTGTAAACTACCTTAAAATGTTAACTAATCAAATAAATAACATTATACTCTATTCTAACTATCACTAAGAAAACCAAAATATAATTAACGTAAATATCTAGTTATTGTATTTGGATGTAAATGCAGTGTTTAAACACATACTACACACAATGCACTAATTGTCTTGTAAGTAACCGTAATTGAAATAAATTATTTTGTTTTTTTTCAGTGGTGAACAAGTGCAGAAAGCACTTTAAAGATCTGAAAACAGAATACAGTAAAGACATGCTTGAATTGAAAATGATGCGTCAATAAGAAAGAGAGGGAAATTGAAATAAAAAGTACCTTCTCAGATTTAAAGAAATGGACGAGCTATTATCGGAGCTCCAAAAGTTGCCCTAGAGGCGTGTTTTGTTATTATATTTGTTATAAATACAATTTTTCAGTTTGCTAACGCGTGTTTTTGTTTTTTTATAATGTAATGTTACGGTGTAATTTTATAAGTTAGTTGTAAGGCCACTTTATTCCAGGGTCAAACTCAGCTTGATCAGGACAGACAGCAGTAGGTACATGGTAACACTGTAGTATACGGCCCACACATTACTCGGCAGTCAGGACCTACAACGGCAAGTATTGGTAACGGTGGAGTATAAGGCCCACACTTAAGTCGTCAGGACAGACTTCAGCATCAGCACCAGGTAGATGGTAAGGGTCCAGTATAAGGGCTACACATAGCTCTGCCTAACTCGGCATGACAGCCAGCAGCATGTTCGAAGTGTGCAGCAAGAATTTGTTCTCAGGAATGGGCCCCTACCAGACAGGGACAACACTGAAAATAAACCAAGACACCTGACAGCAGCATGTTGTAAGTTATTTAAGCATATACCTCCCTGACAAGCGTCCACGTCACCATGGGAACGTCTGTGGGTTAGAATATACGATCGGATCTGAGTTTTCCCTGAGATCGTAAAAACTGAGATCCAATGGTATATTCTAACCCACAGGCGTTCCCATGGTGACTGGGACGCTTGTCGGGGAGCAGTATGCCGAAGTGGAATAACAGTACAGATTGAAAAAAAAAAATACAAATATTCTAAATAACTAATATATTGCTATAACTTCTTTTTTTAGAATGTCATATTCAAAAAATTTAAGATATAGCGAATATTCGTAATATACACATATAGACTGTAATTTAGCAAATATAGTGCTGTACTATTTTTTTAAGTGTACATTTTTTCCAAAAATTATGTTCAGAAGAGACAAAACAATTTGACTATAAAAAAAGGATTATAGCACTATATTAGCTAAATTATGTGTTTTACAAATATTCGCTATATTGCTATTACTTCGTATTTTAGAATATTCGGAAAATACACATTAGCCATAGCCAACCAATATGAAAGTTGCCTTTTACAGTTTAAAGAAAATCGCAATACTGAAATAATTTGCATATTCAAGATAGAATAATGACAAATATTCTATTTCGCCGAATATTTGCGAAATCTAATATGGCACCTCCCGCTCATCACTATTGATAAGATCATAAAAGCAGGTTTGCATGATGCAGAGATGTGAATGGGGTTGCTAATCATTATACAGATGCATTTAAAAAATAGTTGTGCTTGATGCCTAAGCCTTATGTTCTGGAGCTACTAATAACCCAGAGGATCTACACTACGTGCAGAATTATTAGGCAAATGAGTATATTGACCACATCATCCTCTTTATGCATGTTGTCTTACTCCAAGCTGTATAGGCTCGAAAGCCTACTACCAATTAAGCATATTAGGTGATGTGCATCTCTGTAATGAGAAGGGGTGTGGTCTAATGACATCAACACCCTATATCAGGTGTGCATAATTATTAGGCAACTTCCTTTCCTTTGGCAAAATGGGTCAAAAGAAGGACTTGACAGGCTCAGAAAAGTCAAAAATAGTGAGATATCTTGCAGAGGGATGCAGCACTCTTAAAATTGCAAAGCTTCTGAAGCGTGATCATCGAACAATCAAGCGTTTCATTCAAAATAGTCAACAGGGTCGCAAGAAGCGTGTGGAAAAACCAAGGCGCAAAATAACTGCCCATGAACTGAGAAAAGTCAAGCGTGCAGCTGCCAAGATGCCACTTGCCACCAGTTTGGCCATATTTCAGAGCTGCAACATCACTGGAGTGCCCAAAAGCACAAGGTGTGCAATACTCAGAGACATGGCCAAGGTAAGAAAGGCTGAAAGACGACCACCACTGAACAAGACACACAAGCTGAAACGTCAAGACTGGGCCAAGAAATATCTCAAGACTGATTTTTCTAAGGTTTTATGGACTGATGAAATGAGAGTGAGTCTTGATGGGCCAGATAGCTGGATTGGTAAAGGGCAGAGAGCTCCAGTCCGACTCAGACGCCAGCAAGGTGGAGGTGGAGTACTGGTTTGGGCTGGTATCAAAGATGAGCTTGTGGGGCCTTTTTGGGTTGAGGATGGAGTCAAGCTCAACTCCCAGTCCTACTGCCAGTTTCTGGAAGACACCTTCTTCAAGCAGTGGTACAGGAAGAAGTCTGCATCCTTCAAGAAAAACATGATTTTCATGCAGGACAATGCTCCATCACACGTGTCCAAGTACTCCACAACGTGGCTGGCAAGAAAGGGTATAAAAGAAGAAAATCTAATGACATGGCCTCCTTGTTCACCTGATCTGAACCCCATTGAGAACCTGTGGTCCATCATCAAATGTGAGATTTACAAGGAGGGAAAACAGTACACCTCTCTGAACAGTGTCTGGGAGGCTGTGGTTGCTGCTGCACGCAATGTTGATGGTGAACAGATCAAAACACTGACAGAATCCATGGATGGCAGGCTTTTGAGTGTCCTTGCAAAGAAAGGTGGCTATATTGGTCACTGATTTGTTTTTGTTTTGTTTTTGAATGTCAGAAATGTATATTTGTGAATGTTGAGATGTTATATTGGTTTCACTGGTAAAAATAAATAATTGAAATGGGTATATATTTGTTTTTTAAGTTGCCTAATAATTATGCACAGTAATAGTCACCTGCACACACAGATATCCCCCTAAAATAGCTAAAACTAAAAACAAACTAAAAACTACTTCCAAAAATATTCAGCTTTGATATTAATGAGTTTTTTGGGTTCATTGAGAACATGGTTGTTGTTCAATAATAAAATTAATCCTCAAAAATACAACTTGCCTAATAATTCTGCACTCCCTGTATATTCTGGAAATTACCCCCCCCCCCCCTCTATTTTGTAAAATTCCAAATAGAGAAACTGCCTTGAAGTGCATACTTTTCCATTGACTGATATGGGAATTCTGATAAAACTGCTGGCTCAGCTGTTTTTGGAGATCCCATACCAGTCAATGAAGAGGGTGGCATGCTGTGTTGTTCTCGGCTGGACTGCGTTCTTAATTTAGGCCCAGTGGTGGTCTTAAGACCCACACAATTGCTAGGAACCCCTTGACAGTTGGACAGTGCAAATCTTTCAGCAGGACATGGGGCTTAATATCTGCTAGTCACTATCTTAGGCCTCAGGCCACTAGACCTGAATCCTAGGAGTTGGTACAATAGGACATGCGGTCAGCATAACCTGATGTGCCCGTTCTTAGGCAGTGCACTAACTTGATGTGCATGCTGGTGCAGGCTGACCATTGCAGATGGCAACATGAATGGGGAGTGAGGCAAGCAATTTCCATTTTGGCACTTGGAAGGGGCAGTATAAATAAATGCAGCATTCCTGGGGCCAACCATACTGGAGGGGTGTTATAAATATAGTGGGCACTGTTGAGGTCCCAGCAGTGCCCACTTAGTAGTGTCTTACATCAGTTTTAACTTTATAGTGCCCCCTCTTTTATATAAAGAGGAGCACTTCCTGCAGCATACTAAATTGGGGGCATTGGGGATAGCAGCAGGATAACACCCTTGGGAACCAGAAGGAAGATCTGGTCTGAGTGGAGAACAGGAGTAAAGAGAACATCTACATCACTGGATGTAAGAGGTATGATGCTGTATGTAATGTCCGACTCTAATATGCTTTTAGTAGTAGGATCGAAGGAGTTGTACTGGGAATTTGGCATGGAGGTGGGTGCGCAATTTTTTAAATGCATTATTTTTTTCCCCCTAGAGGCTAAAATTTACAATTGTATTTGACGCAGATGTAGTTGTGGACATATGGGACTGCTGCCAGGAATAGCAAACAGAATAGGGCCCCCAGACATAGCTGTGCTTGGGGCCCAAGCTCTCCCCTGGGTAGGTCCTGCCTTTGGGACCCACTAGACACTGAAGGCAAAATAGAAGGAAAATCGTGAGGTCCACCCAGGATGGATATGCAGAGTATTTGATGTTGTACAGTTTGGCAGCAAACGAATCAATAAGGTAACAGGCAGCGCCTGAACCTGTCCTCAGTCCTCAGTTCACAGGACAGATAAGAAAAGCACTGGTTTAAGGGTGGGCGTCCCTTTATAGGGGGGTGGGTTAATTGTCTTGGTAGCAATTCTAATCAATAAAAATTCCACCTGTCCTACCAGTTTCACAGGGGAAAACTCCCCACTTGTGCTGCTGGTTAGGACGTAAGGGAAAACACGTGAGGCTCACGGTGGTCCGATGGGTGTAAGTCGTTTGTACTCACGGTTAGCAGATGCCTCCCTGAGTCAGCAGTGCAGTGGATGGGAAGACAGGACGAGATCCTCCGGGGCACTCTCTGTTGCAGGGAACTCCAGCCAGATGTTGGTTGAGGCAGTGGCGGATCCAGGGCCGTCTTTAATATTGATTGGACCCTGGGAAAAAATGTACTTGGGCCCCCTGGATCCTGCCTTCCCACACCTTAGCAGGCAATCACGCCCTCCACCACAACACGCACACAAGAAATCCACACATCTGGTAGAGTACAGTGAATGACTGTAAATACTTCCAGTTCTGAAGACTCCAGCGGCTCAGGATCAGTGCTCTGGGCAGCTGGGCTCAGGCTGGAAGTGGGCACCGCTCTGCAGGAAGGAGACCAGGGCTCGGCTCACCCTAGTGTTACAGTGCACCCCAGCACCCCACAGTATGCAGTATAGCACCCTATAGTATACAGCATCACACAGTATGCAGTATAGCACCCAACACTATACAGTACCCCACAGTATATAGTAGAGCAGTATAGCAGCCCACAGTATACAGCACCCCACAGTATACAACACCTCACTGTATACAGCACCCCAAACTATACACGATACAGCCCCCCACACTATACAGTACAGCAGTATATCACTCCACACTATACCGCACCCACAATATACAGACCCCCACAGTATACAGTACAGCAGTATAGCACTCCACAATATACAGCCCCCCACACTATTTAGGTCCCCCCCACAGTATACAGGCCCCCACACAGTATACAACCCCCCCCACACAGTATACAGCCCACCACACAGTATAAGTCCCCCACACAGTATACAGCCCACCACACAGTATACAGTCCCACACAATATACAGCCCTGCACAGTATACAGGCCCCCACACAATATACAGCACCCCATTATACAGTAGTTTACTGTATATTAACATAACAGCCCCTGTCACCTTTTTCTGATGTAATCTTCACACAAAGAAGCTCCACAGTTAACTTCTGCAACACTCCTGCTAGGACCTGTGATGACATCATAGCCATGTGACCAGTAATTGGTAGGTTACTGGTCACATGGTGATGATGTCATCTAAGGTCCTAGATCACAACGTTAAAGTACACAGACAGCTTGACACCCGGGACAGTAGCTAGCAGGGCTCAAGAGGCAGCTGCCTTGGGCCCCCCAGGAGCAACTGGGCCTGGGGCAGCTGCCCCTTTTGCCCCTTGGTAAAGACGGCCCTGGGCGGATCCAGAGCCTGGTCTCGGGAGGGGCACTTTCAAATTATTTTCTGTCCGCCGCCACAAAACAATGGTGCTTATAGAACAGACTACAAAGTGTAGCGGTATACTGTATATTGTGGGGCACAGTGTAGGCTATATGTGTATAACATAAATATATTTCACATGAAAACTTACAATTACTTGGCCCTTGAGGATCTTGGACGCCACTTCCACACTTTGGCCGGGGGCTCGACGGAGCTGATGTGTTTTATCCTAATGAGAGAGATTTCATAATAAGGATTTGAAGAAGGGGCAGAGGGATAACAGAGCAGAGAGAGGCTGGTGCTGCTACTAGCGGGTCATACCATGGGGGAGCCCACCATAATGCTCTCCCAGTAGAAATAATTCTCCTTATAATGTGACAGTGCAAAAAATACCCCCTTGTAATGCCCCCAGTTGAGCTAATGTCCCCATAGTGCCCCCATAATGTGCCAGTACAAATACCCCTATATAGTGCCCCCAGTAAATTCCCCCATAGTGCTCCAAATACCCCTTCTTTGTGGCCTCAGTAGATGCCCCTGTAGTGCCCCCAATCATGTGCCAGTAATAATAACAGCCCCCCATGTGCCAGCAATAACAGCCCCCCCCCTGTGCCAGTAACAACAGCCCCCCCTGTGCCAGTAATAACAACCCTCCCCCACTTGCGCTAGTCAGGGCTGTCTTTACCAAGGGGCAAAAGGGGCAGTTGCCTCTTGAGCCCTGCTAGCCACTGCCCCCGGTGTCAGGCTGTCAGCTACACAGGGGGAGCTGCCATGCCATGCCTGCCAGCACTCCAGCCAGTGTACTGTGTCTGTGAGAGCTGTGATCTAGGACCTTAATGACATCATCACCGTGTGACCAGTAACCTAGCAATATTACTGGTCACATGGCTATGAGGTCATCACAGGTTCTTGAGTGTTGCAGGAGAAGTTTGCCTTAACTGTGGAGCTTTTTTTGTGAAGATTACATCAGGAAAAGGTGACAGGGGCTGTTATGCTAATGCTAATATACTCTAAACTACTGTATAGTGGGGTTCTGTATACTGTGGGGGCTGTATACTGTGTGGGGAGCGGGTTGTATACTGTGTGGGGGGGGGGCTGTATACTGTGTGGGGGGCCTGTATACTGTGGGGGGGCCTGGAGTGTTATACTGCTGTACTGTATACTGTGGGGGGGCTGTATACTGTATACTGTGGTTGCTGCATAGTGTGGAGTGCTATACTGCTGTACTGTATAGTGTGGGGGGCTGTATAGTGTGGGGTGCTGTATCGTGTATAGTTTGGGGTGCTGTATACGGTGAGGTGCTATACTGCTCTACTGTATACTGTGAGGTGTTGTATACTGTGGGGTGCTGTATACTGTCGGCTGCTATACTGCACTACTATATACTGTGGGGTACTGTATAGTGTAGGGTGCTATACTGCATACTGTGGGGTGCTGGGGTGCACTGTAACACTAGGGTGAGCCGAGCCCTGGTCTCCTTCCTGCAGAGCGGTGCCCACTTCCAGCCTGAGCCCAGCTGCCCAGAGCACTGATCCTGAGCTGCTGGAGTCTTCAGAACTGGAAGTATTTACAGTCATTCACTGTACTCTACCAGATGTGTGGATTTCTTGTGTGCGTGTTGTGGTGGAGGGCGTGATTGCCTGCTAAGGTGTGGGAAGGCGGGATCCAGGGGGCCCAAGTACATTTTTGCCCAGGGTCCAATCAATATTAAAGACGGCCCTGCACGAAGCTGTTGTGGAGCTGGAGAGCTCCTTCAGTGCTGCATCCTGGGTGCACGAAGGAACATTATCGGAGGTCCTTACTCCCAGCAGCGGTTTGGATTTATAACCACCACTGTTTCCAGAAACCCAGTAGTGAATTTTTTAAGTAAATTCTGGGTAATATTTTTCTTGTATTTTACTCTTTAATTTCTAATTACTCTTATTTTTGCTCCTGTTATGAATGTGATTGCTGCTGTTTTCCTAATGAGGGACAAACAATAAAGGGATTTTCTTCTTCTTAAAATGTCATCCAAGATAAGAGAAAATTAAGATTTAAGAAAAATAAGCAGATAACGAAGACAGATGAAACATGTGCTTACATATAGCAGTCAGGAATAGCTGATAACCAGCAACTAATACCGATATTTTACCAGATAAATGGCCTTGATTGGTGGGATCTGTAATATCCCAGAGTGGCATTACTTCTCTTTGCACACCCCCACTATCTTATAAGGTTCATCCAATGTCATCTTGCATATTTATCATGTCCTGCATAAAATGTGTATATCGAGTGCCTTGCAAATGTTGTGTTTACATGTAATGTACCTGGTTACCAGCAGATGGCGGCAGAGCTAGTTTCCCTGGAGAGGAACCTTCTAATTCTATTCCAGCCTTCTCTAGAGAGGAAGGGGTTTAGTGAGTGAGCGAGTCTAGCTTACCCCCTGCTAGGGAAAGCAGCAGGCCCTAGTCCTTTCTGGACAAGCCTGCAGGAGTCTAGCCTTCCCCTCCTTGGGGAGAGGTTGTGTGTCTAGCTTACCCCCTGCTAGGGGAAGCAGCAGGCCTGGTCCCTGCTGCACAGGCCCTGATTGTGAGTTTTAAATGGTTGCACGTTCCCTCCTGGGATTCCATTGCCTAAAGCCAAGCTAAGTAAGCTTGAAGCCAGGAAGAAGTTTTCCTAGGATTACAGTGAGAGTCAGACTACACAAATCTAAGTTCCAGCAGAAGAGGAAATGTTTCTATTTAATCCAGCCGACGTAGCAGGGCTGAGACTGTTTGCCTGCCAAAACCTGCTGGTGACCAAGATAAAGTTTGGAAGATTGTTCCTTGATACAAGTTTTTGCAAAGTAAAGCTGTGTTCAATGGTAATAAAAGTCTGGACTTAATTATTTTGTCATCATCCAAGTTAATTACCCCTTTTATCACTGCTGTGGACAACCACGTCTGGGATCCAAGTATATCCAGGTAGGAGCACTGTGACATGTGCATCTAACACCTTCAGGGAGATTGCAGGCAACCCTTAAACCGCTCTGGCAATCCTACACCTAGATACCAACACCACTATACCTAAAGGGGACTCCATGTCCTCGTTGTTTAACTGCAACTGGCGTCACTACAATTTTCCCTATCAGAGGGACATATATCGTAAAAACCTCTTAAAGGGTAAGAGATACCCCCAGACGCTGGCCCTAGTCCGCTACAGGTCTGAGGCAATGTATGTTGAGTCCAGTTTCAACTTACGATGGGTCAGAAAAGACCACTGTATGTTGAAAATATTGTATCCTGAGGCCATTGTATCTTGAGGGATCACTGTATATATGTGCAACGTGCGTCTTACAATTCAGAGGGTAGCATTTTAAATCCTAGCGAAAACATGAAATACTAGTCTGAAATCTGTTTCAGGGCATCTCCAGAGAGTTACGTATTTATTTTTTTTGGGGGGGGGGGGGAATAGCAATACTCGTGTGCAACGTATGTCTTACAACTAGAGAGGGTAGCGTTTTAAATCTCAGTGATAATGTGAAATACTAGTCCAAATTCTGTGAGGACAGTACACCAGAGGTTTTTTTTGTGTGAAAAAATATAGCAACACAAGTGTGCTATATGACTTTTAGCCCTTTCGCTATCGGCGGCGCTGGAGCAATGTTTAAACATGGTGCCATGGCTGGCGGGTCATTGCAGCCTTTAGATGTTGTGATGAAGTGTGTTCACAGGATCTAAAAGGTGAAAACACAGAAGCACGCACTTCTGGGTGAATACTGGCATCCCCATGCGGCGATTGAGGATGCTGGTAATTAATTATAATAGGCTGGCATTCTCTCAAGAGACCCAGCGTATTAGAGCTGCAATTCTTATGTTGGCCAGTAGGTGGAAGGCCAATATAAGAAATCTGCAATTCACATATTAATGTACTGCTATTTGCGGTATGGTAATATTGAATACAAAATTGTGAGAATGTTAGTCTCCTAGAGTGATTACAGAAACATAAAAAAGGAACCCACCCTGACATAGCACAGTTCGATAAAAGTTGCAGAGAGGTAGAGAACTCTGATGAGGATTGTGTTGGGCAGGATCTGGGTGCCAGAATGGAGGAAGAGAAGGCAATGTAGGGCCAAAACCTCCCAAAGAACTGGCAGGAACAGATCTGCTCAAATATTGTGGTGAGCTCAGAAACTGGTGATGCCCCTAACACTGTGGGCACAGGCGCAAAATGTGCGAGCAAGGTCTGCACGATTAAAATAAGCCGTGGGCACTCAAACATACATAGGTATCAGAGCTCTCTTGCAGCACATGAGGCGGCATCACCGCATGATCCAAGTACTACTGGCTAGGATTCCCAATCAGAAATCTGTCCTTCTCCAGGTGCTCTTTGCAGCAGCCAATCCGCATCCCCCACCAATACAGTGTCCTTGTCGTCATTATCCATTCTTCTCCAGCTAAGACTTCTTGTCCTCCACACCATCGTGAACCATCCATAACGAAATGTATGGCCATTAAAAATCTATCAGCCAGCAATTGACTTGTCTACAAGCTGACCCCCCACCTGACCAAGTTGCTGGCAGTGCAGTCTCTGCTGTACCATTTCGTAGTGCCTGGTACTCTCATGTGGCAGAGAACGTTGGAGACTCCTTGTGATTCTCACTGGCTTCCGCAAGTGCTGGCAATGTCCAGGAGACTTTCCTCGTATTTCATACATTCTCATGTGGTGAGGAACGCTCTTCTGGACTTGCAGCAATAGAACAGTCTGCAGCTACCTCACTTTATCCACGACGTTCTAACTCACTGGAACTCAGCATTGCACATGCTCGAGCAGCAGAAAGCCGTGAATGATTTTGTCATGCATCAGACTGCCTCAGCATGTGTTGTTCCCAGGTCAGGCAGTGGCAGCTCATGCTGTTCATGCTTCAGTTGTCCCTCATCCCCTCATATTTATTTTAGAACAGGTGCTCATGCAGCAGGGGGTGACGGAGGAAGAAGAACAGCTACATATCTTACTGTCCGCCCTGTAGTTGTTGGGGACCCTGTCGGGCATATTTATATCTGCACATTAAGGTCTGACAATATTAGAACCAAAATGGAGATTCACATTACCTTTAAGAGGCCAAACTCTCTGTTGGAATAAGCCAGAGAAGATCATGATGGTCACTGGCATACAATGTATATTGTTTTAAAAGTTATTGCCAACAGATGTGGTATCTTAGAGATTGTAATGGGTCTCACATGAACTGTCTTAACTACCGGGGTCATGAGAGGTTATTGCTTAAAAACACTGGTTTCTCTAAACATATCAGTCTGAGGAACAATGGGTGTTGCATGATCTGATAAGAGACGTCCATAAAACACATCTGGTGTGGAATAGATATCTATTCATATATTCATATATATATATTCCTGTGTGCATTTATTTAGCGTTTGAACTTGTTAATGATTCGTATACTATGCAATATTAATGTATTATAACCAAACATTATTAATGTATCTTTTTGTATTGTATCTCATTGAGGGGATATAGCAAGTTGTTGTTTTTCTTCTCTTAAGAAGGGTCTATTCAGAGGAGCTGATGGTATTTCAAACATCATTATTCAAATAGCTGTGACAATTAGGTGTATACAAACCATGGCAAAAGCTAGAAGTTTATGGTTCTCTTATCTGACCATAAATAAGATGGTCTGTTAACTGTCAAAATGGATCCGTGATGTCTGGGAAAGTGATCCTAAAGTGTCAGAAAGAATACCTCCTAAATGATTTAAGTTGGGAGAGACCAAAGGTTAAGAGGTGTAATAAAGCCAGATATATGTGTTAATTCTAAAATTGCTATATGATACAACAGTGCCATCAAGTGGTAGATGGGCAGAAGGAATGCCAATTAAATGACATCATCCCCATGATTACCATACGTAACACCCACCTTATCTAATTGGAAATCCCTAATCCAAGAGGGGATGGGCATAGATAAGGATGAGGATATCTACTGCAGTTTTTGAGATGCAGGAAAAAAAAAGAGAGAGGACTTGAAAAATCACTTGGGACAAAGAGGACTGGAGCCAAACATCACTTGGAACTTCTTCAGGGAGAACACTTGGGAATTCATTCATCAGCATTACTTCACACGTCAGGATCATACCACAGGACGGGATAGATCTGAATCTTGGAAAGCTGGGTCCCTTCTAAAAGCTCTTTATCCCAAAGCAAGGGGTAATGTATAATCTATTTTATTTGCAGTAATTATAAATCGCTCCAATTGGCATACAGTTGAGACCCCATTATTAGTGGGTCAATAGTGTTAACATTAATTTTATGGGAAATTTTAATGAACGTGCACATCATTAGAATTTCTGTAATATTGCTATCAGAGTGGAATCTCTGATCGGATTTTATTATCCGTAGTTAGGTCAACGGGCGTATTTATAAGGTGTCTCTTACTGCCATATTCTCTGATTGAGCATAAGGGATTTTCCACAGATTCATTTCTATTGTTTTTGTTGCATTATAATATTTTGATTACCAGTATATTAATCGGTAATAATTTGATAAAAGGAAAAAGTAGTATTGTATTGTACTTAAGTCAGCCTGTAAACGGTGGAGCACCATCTTATGGTCAATTTTGATATTATCTTTGTATTCATTTGTATGCCATTTGTACTGCTTGTATTTATAATAAATTATATTTTGTATAATTAATTGCACCCTGTTTCATTAGCTGCACAAATTAACTTTAGATCTCATCAATAAAAGAACTGGCGTTTATATGTCCGCCAATTAAATTTTCATTTTTTATTTTTTTTTTATTTTTCATAAAATATGAAATCATATTTTTATGATTCCATATCTTATATAAAATAAATACCCGACAACCCACAAGAAGAAACTCTCATGGAAGAGGTTAATCATGACGATGGCACCAGCCACAGCACTCAATCGTCTCAGTGGGCGGCAGAGCCGGAATGAACTGGCTCCTCAGGCACGCTGTCCAGAATGGCGACGTGTATACTCACAGGTGAGGGCACAGGGGCAGTTCCTGGGCTATGCCAACTAAGTGTGGTGTCAGAGCAATCCACCGACTGCTGGCTGTGTGCATCTGTTGTAACTTGAGATTATTCCAGTACAGCCGGATAGTTGGTGAAAACACGACGGCAGGAAGACAGTGGCAGCCACTGCCCATTCCTTTGGCGGTCCCTGGCAACTGTCTGTTGGCCATAGTGTAAAACAACTGTATCGCTAACGGAACGGATTAACTATCAATGTCGGTGCACTGCACAGTGATGCACATGGTGGAATAATACACCTGCCTTCAATACTGAGGTAGAGTAACGGTATCCCTAACAGAACGGATAAACTCTGAATGCCGGTGCACTGCACAGTGATGCACGCAGCAATATATTACACCTGCCTTTAAAGGGGTTCTGTTTTTTTTTCTGTTAGCGATACAGTTACTGTGCCTCAGTATTAAAGGGGTTCTGCAGTTTTTTTAAACTGATGCTCTATCCTCTGGATAGATCATCAGCATCTGATCGGTGGGGGTTCGACAACCAGGACCCCTGCCTATCAGCTGTTTGAGAAGGCAGCGGCGCTGGCAGTAGTGCCGCGGCCTTCTCACTGTTTACCGCAGGCCCAGTGACGTCACAACTAGTATCACTGGCCTGGGCGCGGCTACGCTCCATTCAAGTTAACTACTAGTCGTGACATCACTGGGCCTGTGGTAAACAGCGAGAAGGCTACTGCCAGCGCCACTGCCTTCTGTAAACAGTTGATCGTCAGGAGTCCCGGGTGTCGGACCCCCGCCGATCAGATGCTGATGATCTATCCAGAGGATAGATCATCAGTTTAAAAAAACTGCAGAACCCCTTTAATTCTGAGGCACAGTAGCTGTATTGCTAACAGAACGGATTAACTATGAATGCACTGCGCTGTGATGCCCACGGTGATACATCATCCCTGCACTCTCCCTGCAGTCTCCCTACACTCTCCCTGCTCTCCCTACACTCTCCCTGCACTCTCCCTACACTCTCCCTGCTCTCCCTACACTCTCCCTGCTCTCTCCCTACTCTCTCCCTGCTCTCTCCCTACACTCTCCCTCTCCAATATTGTTCATTAAAACTGTATGCAACAACACTGTCCCTAGCTCATGAGCGCTTGCCACGGGATGAGGGTTTTAGGCTACTTTCACATCTGCGTTGTGCTGCCCGGTTTTGAGACGCAGCACAACGCTTCAGTTTTCTCCCCATTCATTGTCAATGAGGGCAAAACTGAACAAACCGGAACATAGTGCGCCACAATGCATTCTGTTCCAGTTTGTTGCGTTGCCATGCCGGACACAACATTGCTGCAAGCAGCGTTTTTGTGTGCGGCAGAGGAATCTGAGCAAGCCGGATCCGGCACCAAAAATCATGTAAGTCAATGGTGCCGTATCTGTTTTTTTCAGACACGCACGGCATCGGCACTAATGTTCATCTTCCAGGGGTTGCTCGTTCCTCCCAGGGGACTATCCTCGCTTGGGGTTGGTGGGGTTAATTTCCCTCAGGACAGCGCTACCTGCGCTTTCTCATCTGGGGGGGTGCGGGGATTATGGATATTTAAAGTCCAGTCTTCCCGCGCTGCAGGCATGCGCACGCAAGCCTGCAGCCCAGGCCAGGTGGGCCGGAGCGGTGATATGACGTCAAATCTCCCACCTGTGAAGCGCCACAGGGGATGGGGAGCTCTTTGTTTCCCCCGCCTTGCCGGAGATCAAAGGACAGAGGATCATAATTGTCCAGTTGTTGGCCTCCCTTCCTGCAGCCGCATTCCAGAGGGGGGGCACCCGACATGGGGGATTATGTTGGCTGCATCATAAATGTATATATCTATATAGATGCTTGCGGTACATCCATATACATATATATATATACCCAATATAAACCTGGACACATTTAATATAAGTATATATATATGGATAATGGGGCACATTTATTAATTTTTATTTTATGGTTCAAAAGGATTTTATTATTATTATCTCTTACAATCATAAAAGAACATCACACATTGCAGTATACATACCGCGCACAAGGTTACATTGCGACATGCAATCGTAAACAGCGGTACAGCATCTAGGACAAGGTATACGCATGTATCTGTATCTGTATAACAAACAATCAGCTGACAAAAAGTCAGCGGAAACAGAGGCCCTGAAGGGCTTAACAAGGCCTCAAACAAATGATGTAAAGGCCAATAATTCCAGACAAACTTGACATAAAAGGGGGGGAGACAGGACGACACACAAAAGGAAGGGAGGGGGGGGAGAAATCATAGGGCATAACTAGAGAATAGCTAGGTACTATTAAGGAGAAGAATCAGGGAGTACCCCAGATGCCACCCAAACCGAGAACGAAACAGATGATCGAAACCTGGACCATGGCTCCCAACTCCGAAGAAACGCCAGAATCTTGTTGTGATCAGAGGCACACATCTCTTCCATGTGTAACAGCGCATCCAGTGCAGATGCCCAAGTGATCCTTTTCAATCTCTCGGTTGACTTCCAATTGCGTGGGATAATTTACCTCATGGCCAGCACAAAGAGCCTCAATGAACCTTTTTTAACATGCGAGATCCGACCCGGGAAAATAGATAGCAGAGCGATGGAAGGGGAAAATGCTATGGAGGCCCGGAATAGAAAATTATAAAGCTTGAAGACATCTATCCACAGTGGGTGAAGCCTCGGACAACCCCACCATATATGGGTCATGGTCCCCCTATCACGATGGCATCTCCAACATAGTTCAGAAACCGAGGGGTAGAACCGATGCAATTTCTCCGGAGTCCGATACCATCTGGTAAGTATTTTATAATTGAGTTCTTGTAAATTACACGATATAGAGATCTTATGCGTAAGAAGCAAATAACGTTTCCATTGATCCCCAGTAAATGTATCACCCAATTCCATCTCCCAATCAAGCATAAACCTGAGTTTGAGTTTGGGGTAGGAATCTCCACCTCGGTGTTCAGCATTATATAAAGTAAGGAAATAGCATGGCCAGGGGCCGTCTGAGCGACACATAGCTTTTCAAAATCCTTTAGAGACGTGTGAGACTGCAAACCAGGCATCAGAGAACCAACAAATCCCCTGAGCTGAAAATAGAGGAACCATCTTCTTCCAGGGGATGGTGGGAGTATGTGCGATAGGTCCTCGAGAGGGCGTATCCCAGTAGAAGAACAGACGTCTCTCAGTCTGACAGTAGATGTGTGGTTAGTACGAAAGGCGGGTACCTGCCTTAGTCCCACAGGTAAATCTGGATGATCAGTGAGCATTGAGAGGGGACCTGGGATCTTAGCCAAATTTAGTTTGGGTGCAAACTTTATCCATGAAGCTAAAGTAGGGAGGAGCATATCAGAATGGCCATGCGGGAGGTTGCATAGGGAGTTAGGGGGCAGCCAAAATATGCCTGTTGCAAGGTGGGGATTCGTAACATGCTCGATTTCTACCCACATCTTAGTATTCTGATTGTGAAAAAGATCTAAGACGCAGTTCAAAACTGCAGCCCTGTAATAAGACAAAAAATTAGGTAAACCTGTCCCTCCCTTCAATTTAGGGCGAGTCAAAAGACTATGGCCATATACTCATTATCATCCAACTGTCATCCAACTCATTATCATCCAACCAATGGGGCTCACAATCTATCAGTATGTCTTTGGACTGTGGGAGGACACCCACGCAAACACGGGGAGAACATACAAACTCAATGCAGATGTTGCCCTTGGTCAGATTCGAACCTAGGACCCCAGCACTGCAAGGCACCAGTGCTAACCACTGAGCCACCGTGCTGCCCACATCCATATACAGATATATACAGATATTTACACACACATATTCACAACATATCTCGGGGACAGCCATGGCAGATACGTATATACAGATGTATGTAATAACTGGGGCATACATAAATCTATATATAGACATCCCCAATTATAATATAAGCCCATATATATATATATATATATATATATACAGATGTGTGCAATATAAGGGGCATACACACATCTACAGTATATGTATATATATATATATATGCGTATCCACAGACCTGGGCCCATACTGGCCATACAGGGCCTATATATATATATATATGTATATATTAAAAGACTTATATACATATATTTGCATGAAACTCCTTCCCTCTACACATCCCGTTGAAAGATAGAACATGTCCTATTATTGCCCGCAGATCACGTTCTGTAGCTCCTTTCAAGTAAATGGGTCCGCAAAAAAAAAACTGAACACATACGGAAATTTTATGCCCAGCCCATTTTTTTCTATGTAAATACTGTATACTGTATATGCCATACGGAAAAACAGAACAGAAATAGAAACATGACGGAAACAAAAAATGGAACAACGGATCCGTAAAAAACGGACCGCAAAACACTGAAAAAGCCATGCGGTCCTGTGAAAGAGGCCTAAGGCTACATGCACACGACCGTATGTGTTTTGTGGTCTGCAATTTATAACAATGCCTAAAACAGAAAAGAATAGGACATGTTCTATTTTTTTTGCGGGGCAAAAAAAACGGAACGGACACGGAAACAAACAACATTCGTGTGCATGTAGCCTAAAACTGATGCAACAGGATCTGTCTTTTTTTCTCTCTCTCTTCGGCCTCATGCACAGTATTTGCGGCTCGTGCGCGGACCCATTCACTTCAATGGGGCTGCAAAAGATGCGGACAGCGCTCCGATGTAAACTCACCCTAAGGATTCATGTAAACGAGCGTATTTTGTTTCCGCCTCAGTTCAATTTTTTTTAAAAACCGTATGCGGAACCATTCACAATTAAACAACGGAAGGTACTTTGTGTGCATTCTTTTTCCGTATTTCCGTTCTGCAAAATTAGTGCATGTCCTATTATTGTCCGCAAATCACGGTCCGAGGCCCCACTCAAGTCACTAGGTCCGCAAAAAATATGGAACGCACACGGAACACATCCGTATCTCACGCGTATTTCGCGGATCCATACTGTAGAAATGCTATGCCCAGCCCATATTGCTCATGTGTTTGGTGATTAATAAGTTACTGTTTCCGTTTCCGATCCGCAAAAAAATGATCATATACGGAAACCATACAGATATGTTTTGTGGAATAACGGAACAGAAGAGGAGTTAAATCAGAGAAAAAAAAACCTTAGATACTGAACAACGGATCCGTGAAAAACGGAATGAAAAACTACAACGGCCGTGTGCATGAGCCCTAAGGAATAAATACACCCAAGAAATTAACACAAATCCCTTATGAACTCCACCACTGGACTCTGCATTGCCATATCCTCATCAGGTGTGGATGATGTCCAGCTGAGTATAATGAAGGGTCAGGTGAAGTGATGACCATGTGATGGGTGAGGTATAAAGCTCTCCTCCCTCCACCCCTTCCTGGTGTGACTTCTCCTGTAGTCAAGATGTTGTTTGGGATTAGGTGGAGTTGGCTGCTTGTGGTTCTCATCTATGGGTCAGACTTTAGCAGTTCCTTGGTTAGACATCGGCGCCAGCCAGACACTCGGTGGAGGAATTATCAGCCTGGATGGGGATCTTCTAGAACTGTATCTGCAGTAGGTTCTCCTAGGGGAGATCTTTTGTCTCCAGTTTCTGGAATTGGGTCTCTGAGAGGTTCTGGTGCTGTGTCTGGATGGGGTCGCATGTATCCTGGAGTAGGTTTTCAGTCCCGACAGCTTACACAGCCCCCACCGATTATGCTAAACCCATCGTCCCCTGTCCGTGTGCAGTGTGCTGAGGACAGTATGGTGGTGACTGTAGAGAGAGACTTCTATGGTAATGGTAGGCTGGTGAATCCTTCAGACCTGCTCCTAGGGACCTGCACAACTGGATCTCAGACTTCAGGTAGTACTGTAGTCTTTCAAATTGCTCTTCAAGAATGTGGCAGCAACCTAGAGGTAAGTTGGTGGAGGACTAAAGGTCCCTAATAATAGACAAATATGCACTGGGCAACAATTACTGTGTTTATCATGAAAACCCTATAGGTCCTTTTCACTATATTGAAATGGTTCTGGATAGAGATGTGCAAATTTCATATTTTGAAATTTCTTTATGCTTTTACTGGTAAAAGTTGAATTGCTTTATGGATTCTACTACCACAGACCCTAATTCTATGACTGAATGCATAACTAAATGCTTTTAGAGGCATTCCGTCATAATAGAAGTCTAAGGGTTGCAAAACTGATCAGTTCCTGTTATGCAGGGGGGTTGTCTCCTGCATAACTGAAACGGAACGGATCCTTTTTGCAGGCCAAAGACTTCTATTATGATGGAATGTCTCTAAAGGCATTCTGTCATAGAATTGTGCTATGGTAACGGAATCCATAACAAAATTCACCTTTTACCAGTATATAAAGCATGGACAAATTTCATAACCTGAAATTCGCTCATCTCTTGTTGTGGACATAGATCTGGTTTCTTTGAGGTACATTAACCCTTTCTACAGCTTGTGCCCAGGAACGTTGGCTAGTTTTAGCTGGCATACTATGGTGTCATGATCTTCTGACGCAATCATGGACTTTCATAACACAATCTAACCAGTTGTCCATTTCTGGCCTTGCAGTGTACTTAAGTTTCTCTTATAGGGTGGCCAGTTCTTACAAAATTTTCCCTCTGATTTGGTTGAGCATTTAGGATTTTTTTTTTTTTGTGTGCGCTTTGAATGGAGACTAACCTTATTGTGGCTCTTTATCTCCTTAAGATGACTTCAGATATACTTATCTACAAGATCAACTTGTCTTACAACCCCACCACCTCCCCCAATGTGCCCATCATCAGGTCCAATCCTGCAGTGGTTCCCATCTGGTGTTACTACCCACGGTAAGTCTGTACCAATAGTGGGCTCTATAGCTGTGTCTTCTAGAGTCTCTCAGTGGTGAAATGTCTTCCAGGACTTCCAAGTTGCATTAGATGGTGGTTAAGATTGATTGCCCCAACCAGCCATAAGACAGTCCCGTCTTGCTGGATCTGACTGGGACAGTCACAGCTTGATTCCACTTGCATTATGAAGCAATGTTTTGTAGCATCAGTACTGTGATCTTTGGCCATGTAATGAGTATAGCAGCTGTACTGTCCATGTAGCCCCATCCTAATTATTGCATTAATCATTCTGCTCCTCTTCAAGGTTCATGACTCTGAAAGGGATCTTGACAAACATTCCCCTCTTCCTCTGTCAATACTAGTGAAAGGCTTTGAGCTGTCTCCTCTCCTGGCATGTCTGTTTTACCAACTACTTTCACTCTCCATGTAGTAATTCTGGAGACCATTTAACTGTTCCTCTGATTCCTAATGGAAGATAGTAGTATGCCATAAAGGTCTGAGTAGGACCTGGCTGGAGGACTCGAGGCAAAAAATAGGTCGGTGACCATCAAACTCTTTGCTGTAAGTAGAGCAGGACTGGTCAGGGTATCGTAACGTCAGTTAAAAGCGCTGCAACACCCCTAAGGCCTCAATGCCTTAAGTGTCCGCTTCGCTAATTTACCATATGGTTGACAAGATACTTTCAAGTTCCAGTCAACCTCTCAAAGGGCTTGTCCTCTATTACAACCATGGCTGCTTACTACCAAAAATCACCCCTCCTGTCTGTTGGCTCAGCTCTATAGTGAATAGGGCTAAACCGCGATGCCACCTGTGGACACATGGGATGATTATGGAAAGCTGCCATTTACTTGCAATCATGTACAGTTTATCTTTTAATTTCTCTACTCTTCCAGATTTGGCAATGTAAGCAGCAATGCCATCAAGCCAACATGGGCTCCCTACAGCACCACAGTGAGCTCAGAAGAAAGGTTGTCTTTCTCCTTGACTCTCATGACTGGTAAGACTTCTTCCAGTAGAGGAGGGGTGCGTAGTCTCTTGTCTTGTACTAATAGCCTTATTTTGTCTGTAGAGGACTGGAGTGCTCCTCGTCAATCACTGGTCTACCAGCTTGGTGAGATCTTCTACATAGAGGCCTTTGTGGACATAAATAACCATGTCCCGATGATGCTGTTTGTTGATAGCTGTGTTGCCACCCTTGCTCCAGATGAGACCTCTAATCCTCACTATGACATCATTGCTTATAATGGGTGAGTTCCTTGTTAGTTTTTATATTTTATATATATTTTTTATTTTTTTTCTGTTAATTCAAGGGCATCTTCACTGAAATATCTCCTACAGGTGCTTGATCGATGGGATGCTAGGAGAATCCTCTTCAGCCTTTGTTTCTCCAAGACCTGAAGCGAATAAGCTTAGATTCACAGTTGATGTGTTCAGGTTCATTAACAGTGACCTTTCTATGGTAAGGACTAGAAATGGTAGTATGACCCTGAATACCAAGCAAAATACTTTTTGTACCTGTCTCTAACATCCTCGTTTTCACCCCACTAATTGAATGGGATTGAAAGCGCCCAACTGGCCACTGTTCTAACCTGCACTTTCAACATTAAAGGGAGTCTGTTGCCAAAATTGGATGTTGCACACTGCTTACATGGCACTGTAGCACAAGTGCCAGTGGTACCTTTGTTCTTCTGTTGTGACTTTCACCAGCTGAAATGATGTTCAACCCATATGCAAATGAGGGCTCGTAGGTGCCCAGGCCGCTCTGCCTTTCACATTGCTTGTCCCGCCCTGTAAGAGTACTTTCACACTAGCGTTATTCTTTTCTGGC